>NW_009933869.1:166694-179511 GCF_000696875.1 Nestor notabilis | reverse complement strand
GGAATGCAGCAAGTTTGATTAATGCTCCCCATGGTTTAGTCTTGGATGAGGAGTTGAGTTTTGCAGGTGTTGTCAGCAACTGCACAGATTTCCTTAAAATAGGGGGTTCATTTTAGTTTTGAGCCACAGATGATGCCCAATTTGAAAGAATTCTTTAGGTTACTGTCGTGGTTTAAGCCAAGTGACTGCTGTAGCTGAACCCAGGACAGTTACTCTGAAAGTTGAGTTACTATGAAATTTGTATGACTATTTCATAGTTACTATGAGTATTTCATAGTTACTATGATATTACTGGACTCATCCCAGGCAGTACCTGTATCAGCAGGTTTAGCTGACTATGCTGAAAAGACCTCTTAGTGTGAAAACTTGATAATCCCTAGGGAAGGAATTGATGAGTTTAAGCTCCATAGCTTTGGAAAGAGGCTTTCCTGGATGTATTTCTCCTATAAATTGGCAAGCAGACGGGAAGATGAGCAAACGAAATTACAGGAGGAATTAAACAGCGTGGGAAATAAGTTGTTAAATACCTCATTAGGAAAAGTAGTTAAATACTGTCCCCTCACTCCTCTTTCATCCCCAAAACCTTCTTGAGCTGGGATGTATGGATTGTCCTGTCTTTTCCAGCTACTGATCAGTGTTATTAATACATACCTTCTTATTTTTGAAGGACTATTCTTAAAGACAGCAGATTTTTTCGCTACCTGCACACGGCTGTGATAGTGAGTGGAACTATGCTGGTGTTTGGAGGAAACACACACAACGACACCTCCATGAGCCACGGTGCAAAGTGCTTCTCTTCAGATTTTATGGCGTATGATATTGGTAAGTTGTCACAAAAATGATCATCATAATAAAAAGCTTCTTGGATATATAAAAAGAGCTGTCTTAGACTGATTTCCATGCTGGGTATATGATACCAAATGCTACAAAGTGTGCTGCAGAAGAATGTGTAATGAGGAGAGGCTCGTTTAGCTTGCTACACATTACCAAGCATATGAGCTGGTGCAGTGATTTCTAGGCAAATACAGCAGCAGTTATTTGGTCAAGTGTTCACACATAACCTTGGTCATTAAAAGTTATTTCTTAAATGGTAAGCATATTGTTCTACCATCTCAACCATAAAGCTATCCTGATGCTTTAAGTGTGTTTTAATCAGTGATTTATCAAAAGTGCAGGCTGTTAGGACAGTTACAAGCACTGGACCTTGCTGAAACTCCACTTGTACAATGCACACTCTTGTTTTAACTGCAGCCTGGCTGACTTGTTTGGCTGTGCTCTTTGTAATGTCCATTTGTTTTATAAGCACAAATATCCCCATAAGTGCTCTTAAACAATAAGACCAAACGATTAGATTTTATTTGGAAGGATTGGGTTCAGTGAGTTTGAAAAGCCAGCAGAGGGCAGCATTTATTTGTGAATTTGGAGTCCAGAGACTGTGCACTGAAGAAAAGATGAAATTATATAAAACAAGGTGGAAAAAAGCTCCCCATGACCCGGCTTCAGTGTGTGCTTGAGCCCAGAACCCCCTGTGTGCTGGGTGCACCTCCAGAGCGTGAGCAGCAGCTCAGGGAGGGGATCCTGCCCCTCTGCTGTGCTCTGGGGAGACCTTAGAGCAGCTCCAGTGCCTAAAGGGGCTCCAGGAAACCTGGAGAGGGGCTTGGGACAAGGGATGGAGGGACAGGACAAGGGGAATGGCGTGACCCTGCCAGAGGTGAGACTGGGATGAACGCTTGGGCAGAAGCTCTTCCCTGTGAGGGTGCTGAGGCGCTGGCACAGGGTGCCCAGAGAAGCTGTGGCTGCCCCATCCCTGGCAGTGTTCAAGGCCAGGTTGGACACAGGGGCTTGGAGCAACCTGCTCTAGTGGAAGGTGTCCCTGCCCGGGGCAGGGGTTGGAGCTGGAGGAGCTTTAAGGTCCCTTCAACCCAAACCAGTCTGGGATTTTAAAATAGATACTTCACAAGCAGAATATTAAGATAACTCCAAAATGCAGTTACTGTGGGTTAAATAACAGGTCTTTCTCATTTCTAAAAAAGGTTTTACTTTATGTTGTTTCTTTTTTTCAGCCTCAGCATGAAATATTCATGTAGTGGCCATACTTGTATAATGATCTTTTCCCCCCACAGGAAGGAAATTAAATCTTTTCTATTTACCCCATCAAAAATTCATTTGTGTTGACAAACTGGATGTTTTCATAGCAGATGTGTTCTATTTGAAGCGCGTATTTACTATATCCTGGGCACTGTAAGTTGTAGGCTTCGATGAACTCATTAGTCAGGAAGGAGAGGATGCTTTGTACTTTCAGACTTACTCATTTTTTCCAATACTTAAGCCTTAGATAAAGATGGGAAAGAAGCTTAGAAAGCAAAACATTCCAGGCTTTCTATTAATCTAGAAAAATATGTTTCTTGGCCTCACATAACTCACAACTTGAGGGATAAAAAATGGCAAATTGCTGTCCAATTTTGCCTAGGTCTCTTGTTAAAAATTAGAACCAAGCATGTTTGTCTCAGGAGTGATGCTGGGCTCGGTTAAACCCTTTGAAAATGGAGTAAATGACATCTAGAACTGAACTTCAGCATGACAATTTCTCAAAGTATTAAATGCAAGCAACCGGGTTCTGTTGTCTTTATTTATCAGAAGTTTCTGCTGGATCAGGAGTTGGGATCAGTTATTCTACCCAACAACTCTCCAATTAAATTGGGAGAAAAATTAAGGAGGTTGTTTTTCTTTGCCCTCTCTGTTTATCTATGTACTGGCTTGGGTCTGGGGGCTTTTCATTGCAGAGGTTCAGGTCATGGCACAACAGTTTTGTCTTGTATTTATCTCTTCATCAGGGTCTGCAGCAATAGGACAAGGGCTGATGGGTTCAAACTGAAACAGGGGAAGTTCAGGTTTGGATATAAGGAAGAAGTTCTTCCCTGTGAGGGTGCTGAGGCGCTGGCACAGGGTGCCCAGAGAAGCTGTGGCTGCCCCATCCCTGGCAGTGTTCAAGGCCAGGTTGGACACAGGGGCTTGGAGCAACCTGCTCTAGTGGAAGGTGTCCCTGCCCATGGCAGGGGTTGGAGCTGGAGGAGCTTTAAGGTCCCTTCTAACACAAACCAGTCTGGGATTCTATTAAAGAATCTTTTGTGTATTTGAGGGCTCTGTAGATCTTTACAGCAGATTGACTTTTCTATCTTAATTGCATAAACTGCATTCAACTGCCTCTGAGGTGTTTAGCCCCAAGATGATCCCATGCACTTTGCAAAGTTTAAGTGATAGGAATTGGACTGACTTTTCTTGCTTTTGTTCCTTTGATTGCTCAGTGGGTTGTATGTTTCTTAGGTTGTTTCTTTTGCCTTGCTGCCTAAAGGAAGAAATTACCTGAGAAACCAAGTAAAAAATGAAGCAGAGCTTAGAAATGTTATGCTAATAGAAAAAGATGGAATAATCTCACATTATGTTAAAAGAGAAAAACAACCACAAGTCCTAAAGCTATGATGAGAATATTTTTAAAAACATGGATATCTGCCCTCTAGGAGCATAACTGCAATGGGAAAAGAAAAAATAAAGCAGATAAGTTTCTCTTCTTGGTGATGCTGGTTTGGGGCAAAACTGCAAGTAAGTCACATAGCAACAGATAAAACCTGAACTTGTTACACAGTGAAATATTCCACATGTAAAGGAGAAGAAGCAACTTGAGCCAGTGCTTACGCATGATTGCCAAAACCTAATAACCCCTTCATCACTGTGTCCTGGAACTTCTCTTTGATGAGGTGTTTGAGTGGTGATGCATCCATCCCTTCCCTTTTTGTCATACCCTGGCAGCTGGGATGAGGACTGAGTCTTCAGTCTTGTGAAGGAAGATAACACAGCGCTTCTGTAAAGTGCTTCACTCAAGATTTGCATTTTGGTGGTTGGTGGAATGGTCTTTCTGTAGGTATTAATGTAGAACTGTAGAATCATTGGTTGGAAAAGACCTTTAAGCTCATCCAGTCCAATTGTTCCCAGCAGTGCCAAGGCCACCACTAACCCCTGGCACTGAGGCCTCGTCTACCCGGGCTGGGAACACTTGCAGGGACGGTGACTCCAGCCCTGCCCTGGGCAGCCTGTTCCAATGCCTGAGCGCCCTCTGGGCAAGGAATTGTTCCTCAGCTCCAGCTAAACCTGCCCTGGGGCAGCTTGAGGCCGCTTCCTCTTGTCCCCAGGTCCCTCAGCCCTTCCTCATCACACTTGTGCTCCAGGCCCTGCTCCAGCTCCGTTGCCCTTCTCTGGCCCCCTCCAGCACCTCAATGTCTCTCTTGTCATGAGGAGTCCAGAACTGACACAGGATTTGAGATGCGGCCTCACCAGTGCCCAGTGCAGGGGGATAATCCCTGCCCTGGTCCTGCTGGTCACACTATTGCTGACACAGGCCAGGAAGCTATTGACTTCTTGGCTGCTTAGGCACAAGCTGCCACTGGTGACCAGCACCCCCAGGACCATTTCCATGAGCAGCTTTCCAGCTACTCTTCCCCAAGCATGGAGCATTGCATGGAGTTGTCGTGACCCAAATGCAGAAGATCCTGAGTACTTTGGGATCTTTCAGGAAGAAAGCTGCTAAGTGAGTCGAGCCATTACTTATACTGAGAAACTCTTCTGAACTGAGCATCTGTTTCATTCTAGCATGCGATCGGTGGTCTGTCCTTCCTCGCCCGGATCTCCATCACGATGTGAACAGGTTTGGACATTCTGCTGTGCTGTACAATAGGTAAGGTTACAAACGAGCTGGGAGGCGTTGGCATTTTTCATATCTCAGTAAATGTGTGCATGTAGATCAGCAACACTGAGACCAGGGGGTTGATCTGTTGCAAACCTCTCAAGGTTCTCAGATCTTCACTCTTATAATGTCTTCAGTATCTACCTGTTCCTGTCAGCCCTTCTTCACTGGACTAAATTATTTCAGCTCAGTTATTTCAAAAATCTGTGGTTTTCTTCCATATTTCTATTTCTTATGTATGTCATAATTTAGTAATTTCATTTATTTCATATGTCTAATTTAGCTGCACTGACAACTTTCATCTCTAGATCTTCCTTCATGGTTTCTAAATCTGTCCATATTTCACTTTACATAGCTTACCCTCTGTGGCTCTTCTTTACATTCATGTGATGTACGGTGTTTAGGTGAAATGATAGGTGAGATTTCTGCTGTTAAGCATTACATCACTCTAATAATATCTGTGCTTTCAGCTGAACATCTGTTATTGTGTTTGAGTCTGTGGAACCAAGCTTGAGGAGTGATATTTCGTAGGAGTCTTTCGTTCTGGTTCCTTTATCCTTAGAGGATACTTTCTGTAAATCACTAACATTATTTAAAGCTCTGTTTAAGCCAGGCAGATAACTGTTACTGCCTTGGAAAGGAGGGTTTGCTTCTAGATACTCTTTCTGCCTCTAAAAACTCACTCACTGCCTACTTGTTTCAGTGTACTGAATACCAGCCGTGCATTTACTTCCATGAAGGACAGCTAAACCTTTGCAGCAGTTCTTTTCATCCTAAAATGGGATGAAAATCATATTAATAAATACTTATTATTCAACCAAACCCTTTCTTTTCAGTTACATTGACTCTACTGCACTCTCTTTTTTTAATGTGCATTTTACAAACATGGATGCACAGAGGTGTTTTGGTGGCATTTTTGTTGTAACTAATGAAATTTGATGTTTTGCCTGAAGCAGTTGTAGTGTGAAGGACAGCTTAAAAAAAACCACTTTCCCCTCCCCTAAATACTATTTTGTTTTGGGTTTTAGTGGTGTTTTGGTTTGTCTTTTAGTTGACACAGTGACTCTTTGCTCAGTGTCTAACAGCCATCAAAATAACTGCTTTTGTCACAGTGGTGTAGGGAGATGTGACAACACTGAGTAGTTTTGTCACAGTTTCTGCACGCTGGTTTAATGGTGTGAAACTATCTCCCTCATTTTTAGCCTTTCTCCCTCTCTTGCCACTGTTCTTTGCAGGAGGATCCTGCTTTCCTGCAGCTTTCGTGTATAGTCACATTGATGAGGTGCCACTCAGAGGTTTGGCTGTAGGGGAAGGTTGGTCCATGACCTCGGGTAGGTTTGACTCTGTCTCTGTATTGTGTTGAGACTTTCTGAGTCCTTTAAAACAGTGGAACTTGACTGACCTTTTCTTTAGTGTCTTCCTTAACCAAGAGCTGTTTGTATGGATTTATACATTCTGGAGTGTTATAAACCACTTTGCTTGCACCTTGAATCATGCTGACCCGGAGCAGCGCATGGTCTACAAACAGAGATGCGAGTTCTTATCCCTTTACTTTTGTTTTGTCTAGCACCATGTATGTGTTTGGAGGCTTCAACAGCCTCCTGCTGAGTGACATCCTGAAGTACACACCTGAGAAATGTGAAGCTTTTGACAACGAAACAGCCTGCGTGCGTGCAGGTCGTGGTGTCAGATGTGTGTGGGTCAGAGTCCCTCCTCACTGCATCCCTTGGGAAATGGCATCCATAAAGCAGCAGCAAAAGGTCTTCGAAGACTGTCCTCCCAAGCCAGGTATGTGCCATGTTTCTCTTTCCAAAAGGCACGTAGAGTTCTTTTCTTTCCCAAATTCTGCCTTATATTAGTTGTATGCCATTATCAGACCAAGTGTAAGTTGATGGGGGCGTAGTTGTGCTTCCATACCTGCCCTGGGAGACCTTCCTCTGACCAAGTGCCTGCAGCGACATGGAGATGCTTCTATCTCTCATTCCTCCTGAAGCTACTTGCTCATTGATTTGTTTCCTACCATACTGCTTGTACTTACTTTCCTGTCCTAAACAGACATCATCAGTCAGGAGTCAAGCCTGGATCATTGCTCTGTTTGCTCCAAGAACTGAGAGCCAACAATTCACTGATGGGCACCATGGGTCAAGGGAGGAGGATTTGGTTCCTGCAGCTTTATCCTGTGCTCTTCAAGAGAGACAACAGGAATAGTGTTTTTAAAAGTTACTTTATTTTTCCTTCTACGGTACTATATGGATAGGGGCATACAAAAAAACGTTTGTTTTCAGGTCCAATTCCCATGTTCTCCCTTATGATAATTTCTAGATAACTTCTCAATGCTTTATCCTGATGCATTCCTTGCTTTGAATTGAATTATATGAACCTTGATTCTGGAATAGATGGCAGCCTTTAATTATTTAATAGAAATTGATGTAAAGAGACATTGCTTTGATGGGATCTCAATGTACAATAAATTTTCACAACACACAGGCGAGAAGCCATTGGAAAGATGAAGTGGAAAGTTCAGGCTTTGCATGAAAATGCTGCACGTAATTGAAGGCCAGGCTTGCTGCAGCATGGGCTTGTGGGAGATGCTCAGTGTCCTTGTGGAATATCTTCTGGCATCATTTGCCTGGGCATTGACTGAACATGCTTACACATCTTGGTGCATTTTCTGGTGGTGCTTTACTGCTCCTCGAGCACTAAAACTGATTGATGCTGCAAATGAATGTGCTTTTCTATCGAAGTATCTGATTTAACTAAGTAGCTGATAACGGAAAACCTACAGGCACTACTATTTGGTTGTATCTTTTGCTGTATGTAATCAAGTTCTTAGAGCTCTGTCAGGAAATGCCTGTTTTTGGTCATGCAGGTTTTTTTCTTTAATAGCTGTAGACAATGAAAAATGTGATCAGATTACAGACTGCTATAGCTGTACAGCCAATACAAACAGCTGCCAGTGGTGCACTGACCAGTGTATCTCAATACAGAACAACTGCACAGAGGAACAGGTAAAGTCTCTCTAAGTCTTCTGTAGTTTAAGTGAATTTGAAATACCAAATGTCCATCTGTCAGTATTATGACCCTTGTTTTGTTATTTCTAGCTCTAAACTGGTTTTGAGTTGGTCTGAGGGCTTTTGGTGGGTCTCTTCCCCTTATGTTGGGAGGATGGCCATGGGTAGGAGAGGAGGTGGAGGTTTCATGATGGTGTGATTATCAGTAAGGCTCCTCAGTTGGCTTTGCTCTTAGTAGAGACTTCCCTAGGGAAAAACCTGACCCTTTTGTAAGAGCTTTAGTAAGAATAATACATCAGGTGGTGGTTTGGGGGAATACCTTGAAGACAGAACACAGGCTATGCCCAGTGTCACAGCTTTTGAATGCGTAGGTTGCTTTGTAGGTCTGAACTGTGAAGTTTAGTGTAGGGATAGCTGCTGTAAACTGGCATTGTTCGAATGGGAAAAAGCCTCATCAGTTCTATTTCTTGTAGGTTCCTATTACTGCCTATGACAATTGTCCTAAGGATAACCCTGCCTATTACTGTAATAAAAAGACAAGTTGTAAAAGCTGTGCCATGGATCAAAACTGCCAGTGGGAACCTAGGAATCAGGAGTGCATTGCTTTACCAGGTAGGTACTGGTTGTATCTGTGTAAGAACCACCCCCCCCAAATTCACCCACTCCAAAAGTTGTAGGGTTTTTTATTATTATTTGGGAGGGGGTTTGCCCCCTAAATCTGTAATATTTAGTGCTAAGCTGGAGTAAATAATGTCATGCAATCATATCAGCTTTAATATGAAACTTTATTTCCAGTCAAGCCTGATGGAATATTTTTCAGTCCCAATTGTCTGAAGAGGAGTGTGATCATTTGTATAATTATAAGGCTGTATTTCATCTCTCTCTTTCCATTTGATGAAAGTGGGACTGTTGATATAATAGGCTTCTGCAAGATATTAGATTTAATAATGCATGCTATTTAATTTTAGCAAGTAGACTTGTGCAAAGGCGTAATGGCACATACTGGATGAATTAGCCAACTAACAGCTAAAGTGTGTAAGGAAAGTTCTCTTATTAGAGTGTTTCCAGTGGGAGCTCACAGTTGAGTGTTAGTCCCCCTGTAGTAACTCTTTTCTTTCCCCCATAACTGGGAAATAAATGTAACATCTTCAGTGATTAACATTTGGAGTTAATAAAATAAAGGGAAAGGGAAAAACCCAACCAAACCAGGACATTTTAGTGGGCATGGAAAGCCTTCCACTGGTAAGTCTGGTAGGTCTGATGTGTGCTAGTCTGGAAGAGTGAAAAAATGAAGACACTTCGGAGAATTATAGAATCCCAGACTGGTTTGTGTTGGAAGGGGCCTTAAAGCTCATCCAGTTCCAACCCCTGCCACGGGGGTTCCTTGTCCTGTCCCTCCATCCCTTCTCCAAAGCCCCTCTCCAGGTCTCCTGGAGCCCCTTTAGGCCCTGGAGCTGCTCTAAGGTGTCCCCTTGAGGAGCCTTCTCTTCTCCAGCTGCCCCAGCCCAGCTCTCTCAGCCTGGCTCCAGAGCAGAGCTGCTCCAGCCCTTGCAGCAGCTCCGGGGCCTCCTCTGGCCTCGCTCCAGCAGCTCCACGTCCCTCTTGTGCTGTTCCCCAGAGCTGGATCAGGGCTGCAGGGGGGGTCTCCCCAGAGCACAGCAGAGGGGCAGGATCCCCTCCCTGAGCTGCTGCTCCCGCTCTCGGGGTGCACCCAGCACACAAGGGGGTTCTGGGCTCAAGCAGACGCTGAAGCTGGATCATGGGGAGCTTCTCCTCACCCAACATCCCCAAGTCCTTCTCCTCAGGGCTGCTCCATCCCTTTTCCACCCTCTCCCATCTCTCAGAAGATCCATGAGAGTGAGAAAACCATCTTTTAGTGAGAGAAAGAGCTTGGTCTGTTTAATTTGTTACAGAAAAGGGGGTGACTTGATCATAGGTGTAAAAAGCCCATCTGAAAAACTGACACTTGAGAGCTTTTCAATCTGTTAAATCTAAACCAAGATGCTGGAGCTAGACATCAGCTCTGCACAAATTCACACTGAATATGTCCATCAGGTTTTCTGTGAGGGACATAATTAACCCCAAAGCATAAGGAGTTCTTCAGTAGCGGGGATG
Organism: Nestor notabilis; assembly: GCF_000696875.1. Classification (NCBI taxonomy): domain Eukaryota; kingdom Metazoa; phylum Chordata; class Aves; order Psittaciformes; family Psittacidae; genus Nestor; species Nestor notabilis. Next base: position 169,647 of record NW_009933869.1, on the reverse strand, counting down.
GCTGTTCTCAATATGAAACAGGGATTAATCCTGCAAGTTGGAAGCTGTGGACAGGATTAGCCCATCAACCCTCTTCTGTTGCTTGGTATCCTAATAACTGTGGTTAAATAAGTGGCTTTAAACCATCAGCAAAATACTCATTTGCTTTTCTCTGCTTGCTCTTCTACAGTGGTTTTACTATTTGATGTTGAAACGAGTGCTTTGACCATCTAGTGCAGATAACTAAACGCTGATGTTGCACTTCAGCTCCCCTAAACAGCTTTCCTTTTCCTCTGGGATTATCCTACATACATACTTGTGAGCATGCCAATAAGTCATGCTGGTTTGGGATGGGACTGGAGGTTTTATCCTGGTGGAAGGGTTCTTCTACTGCTTTGAATGTTGGGAAGGTCACTTGCAGCTCTTTTATTCTCCCCTCCAGAAAACATCTGCGGAACAAACTGGCATTTGGTTGGCAACTCCTGCTTGAAAATCACAAACGCAAAGGAGAACTATGATCATGCCAAACTGTCCTGCAGATCCAACGGTGCTTTGCTGGCTTCTCTCACGACTCAGAAAAAGGTGGAATTTGTTCTTAAGGAGCTGCAGAAGATGCAGTCTTCGGTGAGTGTTTCTCTTTTATGTCCCTTGAGTAATTAAGCTCTGACTGCGGAGAAGTCCTTGCTGTGGTATTGTATGCTCTGTGCGGAATAGACATGCCTCTTAAGTGAAAAGGACTGATCTTGCTTTTGAAATTCAACATACCCTCTGGGTACTTTTGAACTGAAATTGTAGAGAATGTAAATGGGGAAGATAAATATAAACATACACTGTGCCTCAAAGGTATCGCTTTCCATAATGAAATCACACACACATTCCTCTTGTGGGGATACACGACCGCGGCAGGGCTCCTTTCGTGACTTGTACACAATAGTTGATAAATAAAGGTCCCTTTGGGGCACCAGAGGTGCTTCATGTAGAGCATTCCAAGTTGTTTATTCTGCTTAGAAAAGCAGCTGTGTGAGATGGCTGCTTCTTACAGCGCAGAGCTACGTGGTTTGTTTGGAGTTACTTAGGTTTGATTTAGTGGCAGGTGCTTTTCTGTCAGAGCCGATGAGAAGTGAATTGGAATCTGTCCCTCTTTATGCATCAAGAAAATAAATACTTATTTTTTTCCTGGTCCCCAACAGAAGTTTGGAGGTTTTCAGGGCAGGTTGTGTAGGTGGTGCTAAAGCCCTAATGAAGAACGATGCTGGGCAGCTTTGCTGAAAGCCTGGGTTAGGCTGCAGAGCTGCTGAGGCTTCGTGGCACATCAGACTAACTCCTCATGGGTCCCAAGGATGCTGTGGGCAGGGCTGGCAATCAGGGAGAGCTTTATCTTGGGGAAGATTGGACAATAGGAAGAAATTTTTTACTATGAGAGCACTGAGCACAGAGAAGCTGCGGCTGCCCCATCCCTGGCAGTGTTCAAGGCCAGGTTGGACACAGGGGCTTGGAGCAACCTGCTCTAGTGGAAGGTGTCCCTGCCCCGGGGCAGGGGTTGAAACTGGATGAGCTTTAAGGTCCCTTCCAACCCAAACCACTCCGATTCTATGATTCTGTGAAAAATGAGGCTGGAGGCAGTAGGTTTGCTGCTATTCACAGGATGTACTTGAATACTAAAGAGCAGTATTCCCCTGTTGAAATGAAAACATTCCCTGCTTTGATTCCCTTTGTAATTATAAAGTGGCATTTCAACAATTACGGGGTTTTAGAGGGGTTTCAATTTAGCTACAAAAAGGTAAGGTGCAATTCAAGCAAGATTTGTTGTTAAATCTTTCGTAAAGAGGGGATGCAGTAGAAGTGAATGGTTCTAACAGCTCCAGGTGTTTCTGGATATGCCAGTAGTTAAGTGTAGTATAAATCCCTAAAGACACATGGCAACCCTTCCCTAACAGTGTTTGAACCAGTACACTGGGGAGAAAAAAGTTGGTACTTCACAGGGTTTTTTTTTCTTCTCAGTGTCCCATAAAAAGAGAGCCTTAGAAATCTAAAGAGACTGTAAGTTCTTTTTACTCAGTATTAGTAGGGAGTGTTTGTCATGTGGGAAAATGCCTTTGCTAAAATCCAGCCTGTGTCTGGTGTGTGAACTTTTGCCACTCACTGTCACGCTGTGGCTGTGCTGGGGGAGGCTGTGCTCTGCAGTTACTCCTTTAAGTACGCTGTGTATAGATGTTTTGGAGTAATACCTATGGCATAGGTAATAATACAAATATCTAAAGGAGCTGACAAGATGTCTGGAGAGGGTCTTTGGACAAGGGATGGAGGGACAGGACAAGGGGAATGGCTTGAACCTGCCAGAGGGGAGACTGAGATGAGCTCTTGGGCAGAAGCTCTTCCCTGTGAGGGTGCTGAGGCGCTGGCACAGGGTGCCCAGAGAAGCTGTGGCTGCCCCATCCCTGGCAGTGTTCAAGGCCAGGTTGGACACAGGGGCTTGGAGCAACCTGCTCTAGTGGAAGGTGTCCCTGCCCGTGGCTGGGAGTTGGAATTGGAGGAGCTTTAAGGTCCTTTCCAACCCAAACCAGTCTGGGATTCTGTGATACCAATACAGTTAAACTGCCTTTCCCCAACATAAGTATGCCAAAAAATAAATTGCCAGTAGAAATAGCTGTGTTATGAGTTCTTCGTATGGAGAATTTTATTGCCAGCAACACAAATTCAGATTTGACTTGCTCAGTCTCTCTACCCATCCATATATACACAGTGCTTAAGAGCAGAGGTCTCCCAGTCACACTGTAGAGTAAGTATATTCTATCATTTAAATTGTATAGGGGACAGCTAGTTTTCTTCCCCATGTCAAACTGTAGCTCCAGAATTTCTTTTCCTATCTCTAGCCATTTATAGGAGTCACAAGCATATAAAGAGCAATGAAACTTGCAGTTAATGTCATAGTCAGCCAGTGTGAAGGTTTGATTTGCTCTCCTCCTCGTTCAGA
>NW_009933869.1:164297-166677 GCF_000696875.1 Nestor notabilis | reverse complement strand
GGAAAGAACCAGTGGTGTTTTCTACAGGGTTTCTCTATCTGGCATTTAGTTCTGATAGCATTGAGAAGCAACTATTTCCCTCATCTGTTTTTGCAATACTTAACCTAGCAAAATTGTTAGGAGCGTTCTATGGTGATGTATATTTTCTTTTAATACCCAAGGTAATAAAACTGGGCATTAAGTCTACCATTTTCCTTTATTTCTAGCCCAAAACTTTGACTCCATGGGTTGGCCTGAGGAAAATCAACGTGTCTTATTGGTGCTGGGAAGACATGTCTCCCTTCACCAACACCCTCCTCAAGTGGCTCCCCAACGAACCAAGCGATGCTGGATTTTGTGGTTATTTAGCTGAGCTTTCCAGTGAGGGCCTGAAGGCAGCAACGTGCATCAATGAAGTCAACGGCAGTGTCTGCGAGAGGCCAGGTGATGAGATCCAGCTTGTGTGGCTCACGGGAACAGGGGGGCTGATAAGTGTTCATAGGTCCTATAGAGAGTAAAGAGGATCCCTTCCATTAGTTTTAAAGTGGCTGCATTATGATGGAGGGGGCCAGAGAAGGGCACTGGAGCTGGAGCAGGGCCTGGAGCACAAGTGTGATGAGGAAGGGCTGAGGGACCTGGGGTCAAGAGGAAGCGGCCTCAAGCTGCCCCAGGGCAGGTTTAGCTGGAGCTGAGGAACAATTCCTTGCCCAGAGGGTGCTCAGGCATTGGAACAGGCTGCCCAGGGCAGGGCTGGAGTCACCGTCCATGCAAGTGTTCCCAGCCCGGGTAGACGAGGCCTCAGTGCCAGGGGTTAGTGGTGGCCTTGGCACTGCTGGGAACCATTGGACTCAATGATCTTAAAGGTCTTTTCTGTCCAAGTTGGTTCTATGATTCTGTGACAAGAAGAAGTGCCTTGTGTAGCTATTTCACACAGGAATTGGAGATCTGAAACTTTACCCTGTTAACTGTAAAATGCTGCAAGTACATTACAGTTTAATTATTTTTATCTACATTGCACAGCTGAATGTGACATTCAGTTGAATGAGAGCACGGAGCAATCTCCCCTTTAAAAATCAAATAAATAAATAAAAGCTACTTCCCAACTAACTCCCCCGTCTCCCCTCCCCTGCTCCGTAGCCAGAGGAGGATTTTAGCTACCTTTGAAATTAATTGGGCAAGACACTTAGGAAACGTGAGGACTTTGACAAAGAACCTCTGTGCTTTGAGGAGAAGTCTTCCAGTGTCGTTGGAACCACCTCTTTTCCAATGGCTTGGTCTGTTAACTCTCCATCATAGCTGATTATTTCTGAATACCTCTTTAAGTTTTAAGAAAGCTGGCTGATTGCATGGAATTTCTACAATTCCATGTAATCAGCCACCACTTTAAATCATTCTCTGTAGAAGAGCAGGATGCAGATCATGGATGTGGAACCTGACCTCAAAATCTTGTGTATTTTGACTTGCAGCGCTGTGAATTCGTTTAAGCTTTAACTTGTTTTTTATGGTCTGAGAACAGCCACTTGAAACAGTTGATAAAGCATTGGCTTACAGCAGAAACTCCTGAGTTAGAGCTGCTTTCAGTGCTCATTTTATGTGTGGAACTGATCAAATAACTTAGAACATGTCCCAGTGTGCTCACATAAAAAGTGGGATTCCTTCCCAGTGCTTCGGTTGGGAGGATAGATAAGGAGACCATCAACAGACCTGCAGGGAGATTAAGACCACATTCGTAACACCATTAAAGTAGTTTTCTGCCCACCTTAAAAAGCATTAACGCTCATGGAGGATACATAAAGAGAATTATTCTGCAGTACATACTGCATTTCTAACATTCACTGTTGTATAAGGTATCTCCAGCTCCATCCAGCATCACCACATCCCAGAGGAAGTGTTTCAGATCCGTGATATTGAACTATTTTTCATCCTGAATATTAGTCAGGGCTTCTTATCTTCTGTCTTTCCATGTTGGGCTTGTTGCCTGTTTCCTTCTGGAGGAAAGCTGACTCTTCTGTGTGTGTCCCTGCAGCTAACCACAGCGCCAAGCAGTGCCGCACGCCCTGCGCCCTGCGGACCATGTGTGGGGAGTGCACGAGCGGCAGCTCGGAATGCATGTGGTGCAGCAACATGAAGCAGTGCGTGGACTCCAATGCTTATGTGGCCTCCTTCCCCTACGGGCAGTGCATGGAGTGGTACACCATGAGCAGTTGTCCACGTGAGTAGTTATTTCTGTGTCTTGGACAGTGGGCTGGAGTCGTGTATTTCCTGACACTTCGTAGAATCCCAGACTGGTTTGGGTTGAAGGGACCATAAGGCTCCTCCAGCTCCAACCCCTGCCCCGGGCAGGGACACCTTCCACTAGAGCAGGTTGCTCCAAGCCCCTGTGTCCAAGCTGGCCTTGAAC
>NW_009933869.1:142375-163878 GCF_000696875.1 Nestor notabilis | reverse complement strand
CTCTGGGGGTGCACCCAGCACACGGGGGGTTCTGGGCTCAAGCACACACTGAAGCGGGGTTATGGGGAGTTTCTCATTGACCAACACCCCCAAGTCCTTCTCAGGGCTGCTCCATCCAGTCTCCCCCAGCCTGTGTGCTGGGATTGCCTCAATCCAGGGGCAGGACCTTGCCCTTGGCCTTGTGAACTCCATGAGGTTCACATGGTCCTACCTGTCCAGCCTGTCCAAGTCTCTCTGTATCCCGTCCCTTCCCTCCAGCGTGTGAACTGCACCCCACAGCTTGCTGTTGTCAATAAACTTGCTGAGGGTGGTAGCAAGTCATCAAACTGCACATCAGTTACAGAGAAAATCCACTGGACAAAGGTGACAAGTGCTTGACCCCAGGAGCTTTGTGTGTCCAGTTCAGTCCTGCATCATGTGAAGTGTTAAGTGGAATTGGGTCCCGCTGACGGGAACTATCAGTTAAATTAAATGGCACATAGTGAAGGCCTTCATGTGAGATGATGAAACCTCCACCTTTTGTTTTACACAAAGTACTTGTGTCATTATTTGAATTCCCATCCCTCAAATTAATTGTTACATCACTTCATGTGGTTAATTGCTTTTGTATCTCTTCGCTATCTCTTTTATTCATATATGGAGCCATGTAATTTAGTATTAGATTATAAAATCCAGGCTAGGGTTTACAGGACTCTTTTGTTCTGAGGTATTGTCCACATATAGCCCAAAGTAGGAATTTCTAACTTATTTTACATGAATCATTTTCTTTTTACCCTTTAGGTTGATGTGAGCGAACTGCCAGAGCTTTATGGTGCTTTGGAACATTGTTTTTGGTTTCAAATTCGGGTGAAATAGCCTAGAAATTTATAAAGTTTATGAACAATCTTAGAAGTTATTTCTCTTTATGTTGAATTCTTTAGGAGCTGCGTGTGGGCAAGGCAGTTGGGAAGCCAGGAATGTAGGTGTAGCATAAGCAGATGAGTGTGTATGTTCCCCAGGAGGGAAGTTGGGCAGTTGGTGTAGGAACTTTTGGAAGCTGATGAGAATAAGCTCAAAGTGTTGCAAAATGCAGGAAATCAGTTTCAGGCAACAGTCACACATAAGAGTGTGAACTTCCCTTATTGCCAGAGGTCAGGAGCTGGAGGAAGCATCAGGCAGGAGATGAGTAGGCTGAAATAATGGAAAACGATGCTTTTCTACTATTTTTTGTCTTAAAGGCAAATACTGTCTATTTAAACATCAAGATGGAACACCAGGAATCTAAAAGATCTGTTTTAAGATGGGATGGGGAAGGGAATAGAAAAACTTTTCAGTATGGAGTTTGTCACCACTGAAATACAATCCCCTTTGAGAAAGGAACGGTGAAAGGCTGGGGATGGTTTTTTCCTGGTAGAGTTGATTGCTGGTCCTGGAGGTCTGCATGTGGCACTCTGGGCATCCGAAGAAGCCAGATTTGATCCTCTATTTGTATTCTATGCATTTTGGCTCAATAAATACTTTAAATAGTAGCGTGAGATATTAAAGCCTGTGGTAAGAAGAGACTCAGAGCAAGTAAACAAACTGGTTTTTAGCCTTTGCTTCCAGATGGCTGATTTTATCATCTGATGTGTTGTAAATCAGGGATCTTTTGTAGTTGGGAACATTAACCTCTGGTTTCAGGGGGTGGTGTGTAATGGTTAGAAAAAAACCCTTATGTGTGTATTGTGCTGTTCCATAACATCCAGTTCCAGTCCCCGCCATGGGCAGGGACACCTTCCACTAGAGCAGGTTGCTCCAAGCCCCTGTGTCCAACCTGGCCTTGAACACTGCCAGGGAGGGGGCAGCCACAACATGTTCATTCAGGCATGTAAGGCTCAGACAAGGGAGAATGACTTGAAACTGACAGAAGGAGGATTAGATTTTAGATTTGGATTAAATCTTAGGCAGAAGCTCTTCCCTGTGAGGGTGCTGAGGCGCTGGCACAGGGTGCCCAGAGAAGCTGTGGCTGCCCCATCCCTGGCAGTGTTCAACTAAGGGGCTGGAACTGGATGATCTTTAAGGTCCCTTCCTACCCAAACCATTCCGTAATTCTATTGATATATGTCTTACTGTGAATATCAGAATAAATATTCACAGATTTGGTGAGATAAACACTTAAGGTCACAAAAGACATAAAAGGGTTTCTGTGTCTGTTGTTGTCTGTGCTTTGGGACAGTGATTTATGCCACAATTTGATGTTTGTTGTTTTATAGCTGAAAACTGTTCAGGCTACTGCACGTGTGCTCACTGTTTGGAGCAGCCTGGCTGCGGGTGGTGCACAGATTCCAGCAACACAGGCAAAGGGAAGTGCATTGAAGGCTCCTACAGAGGTCCAGTGAAGATGCCAACCCCATCATCAACAGGGAAACACAGCTTGGAGCCCGTCCTCAATGTCAGTATGTGTCCTGTGGAGAACAACTATAATTGGTCCTTTATTCAGTGTCCGGGTAAGTGAGCAATGTTTAATTGTTCAAACAATTCAGCCATAGTAACAATTAAATGCGAGGGGAGAGACTGTTTAAGACTCTTGTGTTGTCTGTGTTCCCTCCTGTTCACGGAGGGAGGAAAAGAGCTTGGAAGACAAAGAAGAAATAATCTATTTTGAGATCAAAGGAGTTGTGCTGGTATATGCAGGAGAGCTGAATGAAGACTTACCTAGATATTACTGCAGTTTAAACCTTTACTGGGTTTTAACTTACTTGGTTTAGAGTTTGAAAGCAAGGCAATTCTTTCTCTGAAGGGTGATTTAACTGTTAGTAATGCTCACGGGGATTCTGAAATAACACTATTGACACCAAACATATAGAATAACATTACATGGACTGCTGCTAAACCCGTTCTTCCCCATTCCTCCTGGTAAATCTATCCCACCAGCTGCTTCCTGTCCTGTCTTTCCAGTATGCACATAATATTTTGGAGCTGAGTTTTCCATGTGTTGCTTTAAACTTCATGTTTTCAACACACACCTCTCTTTGAGTTCACGTGTCTCCAGCCAGACTGCGAGAACCTCTTTGGAAGGTGCATGAAGTGATTTCATTCAGCCTCTGCAGAGCACAGAGTTCTGAGGATCTAATGAAGCACTGTCTTTGAGCACAAGTACTCATCCTTTTCTCTTTCCTGCAGCCTGCCAGTGTAATGGGCACAGTAAGTGTGTCAATGAAAGCATCTGTGAGAAGTGTGAAAATCTGACGACAGGCAAACACTGTGAAACTTGTATCTCAGGCTTCTACGGTGATCCTACTAATGGAGGAACATGCCAGCGTAAGTGATGCCTTAAATCTTCCTTTACTGAAGCCTTCGATGTTTTTCTCTCTTTCCTCATTCCTCTGCTATCTTAACTGAAATTATATCCTGATAATACATTATTTCTTTCCTGCGAGCGAGGCACAATCCTTGTTTCTTCAAATGAAAGATACAGAAACTGCTTGATGAAATTCTCAACTTCCATTGCATGAGATAAAGATGATTTTTCTACTCTCCTTTGTAAACTTGAGATGACCACAGTGAAAAACATGTGATTTTTTTTGTGGTTGACAGTCTCATTTTGAAAAGAAACACTGTTAATCCCAATGTCTTGAACAAATTTCTGCTTATCTAAATTCCACCTTCTATTGCATTTGGTTAATGTGTTGTGCGTTTATTGCTGTGATTGTCTCTGCATAAAAGGCTTGCCATATTGCACGGAGGAGTTGGCTGGATTTCAGTTGAGGATTAGGTGAACCCTTGTTAAAATTGCATTTTAAGTCTGCAAAGTGCTTTGGGGCTCTTTGGCAAAAAGAACTTCTTGTGGTTGTGCAAGATCCAGTTAAGAAACAGGGATAAAAATCTTTCTTGCGGGAGGAATACAGGTAATACTGAGAAATGAACATGAAGGATTTGGAGTTTTGCCCTTGAACCTTGCAACATTATTCTGAGTTACTGTGAATTTTGTAGTGTTGCAGCATGAGGAGACCAATTGAAAAACAGAATCTAGCTATGGTAGGTGATAGGCAGATGTATGGGAAGGTGCTGCTGCTTAAGAGCTTTAATGGACTGCAGTTAGGTGCAGTGGTATAATTCACAGAATCCCAGCATGGTTTGGGTAGGAAGGGAACTTCAAGCTCCTCCAGCTCCAACCCCTGCCACGGGCAGGGACACCTTCCACTAGAGCAGGTTGCTCCAAGCCCCTGTGTCCAACCTGGCCTTGAGCACTGCCAGGGATGGGGCAGCCACAGCTTCTCTGGGCACCCTGTGCCAGCGCCTCAGCACCCTCACGGGGAAGAGCTTCTGCCTCAGAGCTCATCTCAATCTCCCCTCTGGCAGGTTCAAGCCATTCCCCTTGTCCTGTCCCTGCAGGCCGTTGTAAAAGACATCATTTAGTCCAGGACATTGCTGGAAATCGGTCCTTCTTGGGAACAACCTCCAGACTCGGTTCAGTCTCACATTCTGGAGACATCCCACAAGCAGCTCTGCTGCTTCCTTGCCATGTAACCCTCAACCTCCTCCTCCCCAGTGATGGAAAAGGTGGAACTGAAATAACATCATTCACTGTCAGAGTAGTATCAGTAAAAGAGTGTGGATGGTTTTTAGGCATCCCAGAAGAAATAAGGAAAAATGATTAATGAGGGGACATTGAAGACTCTGTGTTGCTCCTTCCAAGTATGGAGACAACGTAGTAGAAAATACTTGGAAATTCATGCAGTGTGTTTACTGGAAGTTCCATCGACCTTTTGGATGAAGATGAGAGTCAGTAGTTGGAGCATGAATGTCCTGTTTCCTAAAGCAAGAGCAAGTTGGTGGTAAATGAGGCAATGAAGAACCGTCAAGCAAACAGATTTCAGGAGGGGAGTGAAAAGATCACGGACAGGGATGAGGCTGCTTTGCTTAGAGAAAAGGGTGTTGCAGTAGCTGGCATGTGAAATTACAACAGGCAGCACAACAGCACCAAAGGAGAAGGTGCATCTCTGACACTTTATTCCAGAGCATTATCTGCAAGATTAAATACCGCTGATATATGTAAACTCATTTTGTGTGAAGATAATTTGAAGTGCAGGAGTGAATAAATTGAGGCTGAGTTGGCCTGAGAAAAGACACAATTCTACTCGGAGCATTCAGGTTTAATCACTGGATCACAATGTGCCTTTTGATATTTGTTGCTTTTCTGTGTGTATGGAAATTGAGAGTGAGTTCCTTTGGACTCTTTCGCATGACGATTGTCCAAAACCAGTTTATTGTAGAGATAATGAATGATAGACTAAAGTCATCCAGATGCCTGAAAAAGAAATTAGAAAATGTGTTGAGAGACTGTGGAACAGCATTCATTTGTTATCTGATGAAACCAGTAGCTCATGTCAAAAGTGCTTTGCTCTCAAGTGCTTTGGGCCCGGTGTTTTAATTTGCTGTGGTTTAACAGTATTTACTGTGAAGGTGACAGACTGAGGGGAAACAGAAAGACTGAGGTGGATTGGAAGAGGCAAAGCAAGAGGAAACCATCTGTCTCATGCAGCCAGAGCCATTGTTGCCCATTAGTAAGTTTTCCATGGTGAGAAGGTTTCCAGAGGGCAATTCTTCACATAAAGATTGGCTGATGGGCAGCAGAGCCACCTCCAGTTTATTCTTTCCTCCAAGCCATGGTCCTTCCTTTCTTTCCCATTAATGATGTGCTGATTCCACTCTTTGTGTATGTGTGTTGATTGTTGTGTGCTGTGCTGTTCTTAGAGCCCATGGTCTCATCCATGCTGCAGATGGTTGTTGGTCCCCTCCATCCCAATGCACAAGCATCCACGTGTTTGCACACTGAGTGCCTTGTGTGAGTCCTTGTACTTTGAGGTGTGATCTGTATCATCAGCCCAATGGCCCCAGCAGCACGGGGACCTTAAATATCTCAGAATCATTAGGGTTGGAAGGGACCTCTGAGGATCATCTGGTCCAACCCCCTGCCAAGGCAGGACCACCCAGAGCAGGTTAGACAGGAACGTGTCCAGCTGAGTTTTGAATGTCTTCAGAGAGGGAGACCCCACAACCCCCTGGGCAGCCAGTTCCAGTGCTCTGCCACCCTCAACATGAAGAAGCTCTTCCATATGTTGAGGTGACACTTCTTGTGGTTTAGTTTATAGTCATAGCTCCTTGTCCTGTCACTAGGCACCACTGAAGAGAGTCTGGCACCGTCCTCCTGGCACACATCTTTGAGCTATTGATCTGTATTGGTGAGATCCCCTCTTAGTTTGCTCTTCTCCAGACTAAACAGGTCCAGCTCCCGCAGTCTCTCCTCATAAGAGAGATCCTTCAGACCCCTTATCATCCTTGTGGCCTCTACTGGACCTTTTCCAGTAGCTCCCTGTCTTTCTTGTACTGAGGAGCCAAGATCCGGACACAGTGCTCCAGATGTGGCCTCACGAGGGTTGAGTAGAGGGGGACGATCACCTCCCTCCACCTGCGGCCATGCTCCTTCCGATGCACCCCAGGATGCTCTTGTCCCTCCTGGCTCGAGGGCACACTGCTGGCTCATGGTCTACATGTCATCCACCAATGCTCCCAGGTGCTTCTCAGCTGAACTGCTCCCTTGTAGGTCAGCTCCCCCAGATCCTCAAAAACCCATTCTCAATAATAATATCTTCAAAATGGCAAATATTCAGTGCTGGGAAAAGTGTTAGTGTTTGGTATTTCCCATTCCATGAGGAGTCTGAGTGGCACTGTTGGTGTAGCAGCAGCCTTTCCAACAGGTCAAGCTCTGCAGGGCTGGAAGTGGTGGCCATGGGGTTCAGAAGCCAGGGAGGAATAAGAAGAGTGGATGGAATAAGAAGCTTTTTCCTTTTGCTCTGTGCCACCGGGTGAATGCTGCTGTATCCCTCGTGTTGAAAACATTTTGACAAACTGCAGTTATTTCTCTGAAGGAATTGGTTGCATATCATCACGGGCATTGGTGTTTTCAGAGCTGGGCAGATAATAACTAAACAGGAGGTAAATCATTCCTCAGCGGTTGCTTTTAGGTAGTGTCCAACGTAGAGGAGTGTTAATCAGGAAGGACAGGAAATGCAGCACATCAAATGTAAAAATAGCTGCAAGGGGCTTTCTCTGCATTCAGGATTTAGAATTTTTCTGATTAAGGTTTCACAAGAAAATATGTTAGGGGTAGATAAGGAAGTTATTTGCAAGAGAAGGGAAGGCGCTATTATGCCTGAAATCAGATTGCTGCGGCGGCAGCGCTTCTCAGCACCTCCGTAGAGTGTGTGCTGGTGGCCCATGATGAGCTGTAGTGCCGTGGTCCTGCCTGCTTCCCACTACCAGGGGGCCTTAGAGGATGGCCAAAGCACTTGGAGTGGACAAATGGGGTGGTCAGCTGGGTAATGTGGTTGCCGTTGGGAAGCTGGACCATTACAATGGCAGGAAGAGGAGCAGTGATCCCCATGAACATCTTGGAATGAGTGTGTGAGCCATGGCTTGAGAAAGAGATGGAAGGAAACTCACTGTGAGGTGGTTCCTTGTCAGACCATGCTTTGCAGTCATTGAATAACAGAATAGTTTGGATTGGAAAGGACCTTAAGATCATCCAGCTCCAACCCCTGCCCCGGGCAGGGACACCTTCCACTAGAGCAGGTTGCTCCAAGCCCCTGTGTCCAACCTGGCCTTGAACACTGCCAGGGATGGGGCAGCCACAGCTTCTCTGGGCACCCTGTGCCAGCGCCTCAGCACCCTCACAGGGAAGAGCTTCTTCCTTATATCCAACTTAAATCTCTCCTGTTTCAGTTTGAACCCATCACCCCTTGTCATATCACTACAGTCCCTGATGAAGAGTCCTTCTCCAGCATCCGTGTAGGCCAGTCTGGAGGGAAATACTCATTTTTAGACTCCAATATCTAGTACCTCTTGTCTCCAGACTTCACAGTTATTTGCAAAGCCATGAGAAGATTTCTCTTTGGGCATAGTCCAGTCCTTTAGTGAATGACTTTAGTTACAGAGCTCCTAGGAAAATACATAAACAGATTCTGTTGTTTTAAATAGAGATCTCGGAGTGTTCAGTCTCCTTATAAGCGTGTGGTTATCACAGGGTGAAGCAGCATTAGTGTTAGTGCTCAAGATACTGTAATCTGCATCTAAACACCATGAAATCCAAGATTTCTCCTAGGTTTTTTGTATGTTAATGTTGACTATTGATCAGGTTTCACTTTGCTGAGTGCAAGGAAGGAAGTACAAGGCATTCTCAATAGTATGAAGGGTTATTTTTTTTGAAGTGCCACTAATGAGAATTGTGTTTTCTTCACAGAAGACAATTATTTTGTCAAATTTCCCTTCACTTTGCTTGTTCCCACAATAGGCCTTTATGCTTCTTCCTATTTTGTTCCGTGTTGCTGCTAGGAAACCACTCATCCACATCTGAGAAGCACAATTAAGTGTCCCTGATACAATAGAGCTTCCATTACATGCCAATATAAAGAAGACATCAAAAGGGTTCATAAAATAAGCTTCAAGGTTGTCAAGGATATTCAGGATGGGGACTTCATGCCTAAGAATCTGCTGGTACATTGAGTGGCACGTGTCTTCTTAATGAGAAGGCATATGTCTTCATAACAAGGAGGTTGGCAGCCTTTGAAGCATACTATTTCCAGCAAGCTCAGGGGCACCAAATGAAGGATCTTCTTCTCTTTATGTACTTTTTCCCTTCTTGTATTGTACACTCTCCTACGTGGAGCTCAGATGAATGCATCCTCCAGTTCATTGGGAGACCAACATCTAAAAGACATCTACCTTCTGGGAAAAGTTGTTACATCCATTCTTGTAGTTACAGTGAACATTATAGCAAAGACAAGTGCTTGTGTTGGTTTGGTTTTGGTGTTGGTTTGGTTTTGGGGTGTTTTTGCATGTTCCTCCTCTACTTCTTTGTGAGTAAAGGTCTCAAAGTGTGTCAACGTTAGCATTTTAATTTGACTCAAGAGCATTCTTGTGAAGCACATCTCCCTTACATCCCACTGTCATACCTTGGTTTGCATCTCAATCAGGCTCAGAGCTATGCTCTGAGCTGGTCTGTTTTGGGCAGGATGATGTAGTCTAGGGGCGGGCTGCTTTATGTCCACCACAACTGAGTGGCGTTCAGCTCGTGAGACCACGCTAAAGCTCAGACACATTGAGCATATGCCTCAAACCACTTACAGCACGGACATCATATTCTTAACACCATCCACTTTACACTGCAGATATGGTGATGTTGTTGATAATGACATTATTTTCTAAAAGGCCCATTTATCTCTGGAAAAAGCCCTAGAAGCACCACGAGCTTTGCTTGATTTGCAGAAATAGTCCTCTCTCAAGAGCTTTGAGTTCCACTGAAATGTGTTACCAAGCCCCAAACTATTCCAAATACTGTCTTTCTCTTCCCAGTTATGATATCCTTTGCACTATCTAACAACAAGAGAGGAAATTAAGTAAATTTTGAGGCTAAAATACACAAGTCTGATCATGATTTCATGCAAAACATCAGTCCTTGAGCCTGCACTCGCTCCATTTTGACGCACAGTTCTATTTTTGGCTGCCTTCTGCATCACAAAGAAACCAAAGAGCACCAAATGGGTTTTTGTATCCACTTCAGTTGTTGATGTCTCTCAGTTTGGCAACTAAAGGACTTAATTGCTATGGAATTAGTGTCTTTTGCTTCATTCAACATTGCATCTTTTTTTCCCTCTGCTCAACAGCTTGCAAGTGCAATGGCCACGCGTCCGTCTGCAACACAAATACAGGGAAATGTTTCTGCACCACAAAGGGAATAAAAGGAGATGAGTGTCAACTGTGAGTTCGTTTCACTTTGTTATTTGAAGTCAGAAGGCTGTGCACATACTGGCATGGAACCCCTGCATTTTTTAGTGATTGTATTTGAGATGTGTCTGCTCCTCTTTTCCCGCTGACAGTTGACTGACTCCATTGAATGCTCAGCCCTGTGCTTCCCCTGGGGGCATGAAATGAACAAAATGATTTCCTGAAGATTTCTGGGTTTAAGAACGTTTCAACCAGGAATCTCATGCAGAAGGGATGGGGTGAAAACATAGTGCCACCAGCCCCCCAGTCTATACATAGAATGATACACTGGTTTGGGTTGGGAGGGAGCTTCAAGATCACCCAGTTCCAACTCCCAGCCATGGGCAGGGACACCTTCCACTAGAGCAGGTTGCTCCAAGCCCCTGTGTCCAACCTGGCCTTGAACACTGCAAGGGATGGGGCAGCCACAGCTTCTCTGGGCCCCCTGTGCCAGCGCCTCAGCACCCTCCCAGGGAAGAGCTTCTGCCCAAGAGCTCATCTCAGTCTCCCCTCTGGCAGGTTCAAGCCATTCCCCTTGTCCTGTCCCTCCATCCCTTGTCCCAAGCCCCTCTCCAGGTTTCCTGGAGCCCCTTTAGGCCCTGGAGCTGCTCTAAGGTGTCCCCTTGAGGAGCCTTCTCTTCTCCAGCTGCCCCAGCCCAGCTCTCTCAGCCTGGCTCCAGAGCAGAGCTGCTCCAGCCCTCACAGCAGCTCCGGGGCCTCCTCTGGCCTCGCTCCACTTCACTTTGTCCCTCTAATTGTTAGATTTTTATGGTCTGTGCACTCTGATGCTGTTCTGGGGGAGTGTAAATATACCTGAAATAAGACTTTGACGTTTCAGCATTTTAATGGAGCAGTTTCAGAGCAACAAATGTGCTGGAGGTTTCCCTGTAACAGAACAGAGATGCTTTTAGTGTAATGTTAGTGGAAATAATTTCATTCCAAATAATTTCATTGCCAGGTTTATTTTTAAAGGCTTGTTCACATGAGTAAGCATTTACAGGACTAGATCCTGGAATAGCCACAAATGTAAATGGAAACTTTGGGTTCTGAGTGTTTTAATCCAGTTCCATCCATTGTGAAGAGCTAATCATAGAATAGCTGGGGTTGGAAAGGACCTTAATATCACCCAGTTCCAACCCCCTGCCATGGGCATGGACACGACACACTAAACCATATCATACATACATTCCAAGTGATGCAAAGGTTAATAGCCAGGATTTTGTATCTAATTCTTGCTGCATACTAGTTTTGACCTTGGAATTTCTGGTCTGGACCATGGTCATGACCATGGACTGGAGCAATCCAATATAGCTCAGAAGTGCATCCATTACTTTTAATTGCATACTGTTATCTGCCTGGGTGGTGTTTTCTGATTTTTAATGGCTGGAAATATATGGACCTGGAGGAAAAAAATCCATTTATTAATAGAGTATGTATTCTTTCTAGGTGTGAAGTTGAAAACAGATATCAGGGAAATCCACTTAAAGGAACGTGTTACTGTGAGTACTCTTGGGATTTTATTTCTGAGATATAAAATGTGCTTGAAGTTTAAACTATCTTGTTTAAAACTAGTTTTAGTTGCCTCAGTGCCTGTTTAAAATACAGGGGATTAAGGGAAGGATTGAAAACTAGTTTAGAAACCTTCAATTTTCACAAAAGTATTGTTTAAAGAGAATGAAAATACTTCTCTTGGTAAAGGTCTGTGTGATGATTGGATCTGTGAGAACAAACTTGTGAATGTTTTTCACATGACTTTGGAATGAAATCTGCTTTTCTGGAGCGTACACTAAAATATATACCCAGGAAACCCAAAGCACGTCTTCAGAACTTCTGTCAGTGCAAAACAGTGTTGTTTAACATCCTGGTCCATGTTAGCACGGGTAAGGTTTCAACTTGCCATGTTTCCTTTGAAATGAACAGTTGGGTTCTTGTGCAACTCCACAAGATCCTTTGCCAAGATTCAGATTACTAAATGGAAACTCTCCAGCTTCTATTTGCAAATATTAGCAATCAGCTCACTGGCGGGCCTGGATCTTAAATGACTTAAAGGTGCAAGTCTCAAGTAGGGTTTTTGTGCAACACACGATTTATCCTCATGCTGTATTTGGCACGTTTGAATTCCAGTTCCACAGCCAAACAGGGGCACTGATGGCTTCTCATGACAGTCCCTTTGGAAGAACCATAGAATCACGGAATAGTTAGGATTGGAAAGGACCTTAAGATCATCTAGGTCCAACCCCCTGCCATGAGCAGGGACACCTCACACTAGACCACATCGCCCAAGACTCCATTCGTGACTGAATTCATTGCTGCCAGTGGGGATAAAGTGGGCAAAAAGGGAAAACAGGCAGAACTGAACACCTCTTACAGGAACAACTTTGTGTCATACAGATTCAGCCTTACTTGGTTTTCTTCTTTGAAAATTCCTTAGTGTTTTGGATAGAAGGTGGTGGTGTGTGTCAGAAGGTCACTCAGCTTGTGTCTCTCCCACAAGGATAAGAGAAAAATTACACCTAGTGTATAGCTTCATATTTATTATTGCTTGTAATCTCTGCAAGGCTTTGGGAATACATACAAGTCCTACTAGTGTGTTTTAATAAAGGGATGGTGAGATGGTGGATGTATCCCCAGATTGGGTGTGCACTGTTGGTTGACAGAGAGGTGATACCCCTGCTTGAGGCAGACATGAGTATAGGAGGGCATACAGGTAGACCAGAAAGTGGTCCTGGCATGCCTGAGGATGATTGGATTCAGAGCAGGATGGCAGCTCAGTCCATTATCAAGCTGCTGCTCTGTAGAAATCCTCCCTGTGAAGTCCACTGATGTACAGAAACTTCTAATGTGTGGAACTTTGTCCCCTCCAAGCAGGGATTACACATGTATTTCATTTTACTAGTATTCCTTTAGAATGTAGAACTATTGCAGTATGGAAATAGTAAATGTCTTGGTATGGTTTTTACAATATACGGATATGAACATCCATTTAGGTTAAGGCTGAAGGCTCTTGGCTGGAAAATCTAAGTTGCCTCTTTTCCCCTCTAGGCTTGACTTTAATCTTTGTCCCTTTTGTGTTGGAGTCATTCATAGCAGTTTGGTGACTCCTGGTTGCACTCTCAGTGCAAGAGGCACTTCAGCAGCATCATGCCTTGCTTTGCGTGATGCAATGTGCTTTGGTTTATTCCAAGACATGGAGTAACTCTTCCCTTGCATTTCTTACAGATACTCTCCTCATTGACTATCAGTTCACCTTCAGCCTTTCTCAAGAGGACGATCGCTACTACACAGCAATCAACTTTGTAGCAACACCTGAAGAGGTAAATTCTTTACTTTCCCTTTAAACTTCATCCTTTGGGTGTATGTTTGTCCCCTCTTGGCCATGGAGGTGATGAACCTTTACAGCTCTGCAAGTCCCCAGCTCTAGTCTGGGGATGTGACGTGTGTCTTGTTCCACAAAGCAACCAGAATCTTTTGGCCTTCGTTTGGCCATTCAGATTCAGATCTTCATAGTAGAATTTCATAAGGAACCACGGTTGATTCTTTACAGTTGTTAGAACCTCTGAGCTACTGCAGTTTTGCTTGTTCGCCCCATACTTTGTGTCTCAATTCATATTCTATGCACGTGACTTGTTCTATTCTTTATTATGCTTTCCTTGGGGAGGGGAATAGTGCTTTCAGAAAATGTAAATAGCTTTTTGCTTGATGTATTTTCTTCATGTCAGTAACAAATTCCAAGATTATTTTATTTTTCACTGAAGATTTGTGAGGAAACAGTAAAATTGCTTATCCTAAGAACGGGTTTCTGTTTTTTCCCCTCCCCAGCAAAACAGAGACCTGGACATGTTTATCAATGCATCTAAAAACTTCAACCTCAACATTACTTGGTCCACGAGTTTTGCAGGTAAACTGAGCATAATCCAAGTTGCTTGGTAGCTTGTTTCAGTGATCAGTGTCTGAGAAACACAGATTTAATTGGGGGAACAGTTTTGGGGTTTAACCTATGACCTTGTTGTTTGGTTCTTAAATGTTGGGCCTGAAGGCAAAGGTAAACTGTTAAAAAGAACTATGTTTTCCCATCTTAATAGTGTATTTTGGAAACATCAAAGGTGCAAATTTGATTTTTAGTAATGCAATAGGTTGGCATACAGTGGTTGTGATAATGCAGCTTAGAATAGGCGTGTTCAGATGAATAGTGGATTTTATAATGTTAGAATTCAGGATGATTTGCCCTTTTGCTTGTCATTTAAAATACACATTGAAGCATCTTTTCTTGCTGCTTTCTAACATTTAAACAGCTGGCACACAGGCTGGGGAGGAGATTCCAGTTGTTTCAAGAACCAATATAAAGGAATACAAGGACAGCTTCTCCAATGAGAAGTTTGATTTCCGCAACAATCCGAACATCACTTTCTTCGTCTACGTCAGTAATTTCACCTGGCCCATAAAAATCCAGGTAGGAGCTGTTACTGTGTGTATCATCATGGGAAGTACTTTCTGGTTTCTCTCAAGGGATGAGGCAGTTTAGTGTGCTTTGTATGGTCCAGGTTCTTAGAACAACCCTGCACCAGACAGAGCGTTTGATGTTCCTGAGTAAGAGCAAAATGTTGCATCATCTTCTGATGTTGTGTTATCATCTGATGTTGTGTCGTCTTCTGATGTTGCCTCAGCCCAGTTGGGCTGGGTTTCACTGGGGTGAAACCTTTCCAGTAGCTGCTATGGGCTGTGTTGTGGATTTGTGCTAGAGACAGTATTGATAACACAGTACTGATGTTTTCCTTACTGCTGAGCAGTGCTTACACAGAGCCAAAGCCTTTTCTGCTCCTCACCCCACCACCAAGGAGGCTGGGGAGGGGGCATAAGGAGTTGGGGAAGGACGCAGCCGTGGCACAAGGCATGTTCCAGACCATATGGTGTCATGCTCATCGTATAAAGCTGGAGGAAGAAGGAGGAAGCGGGGATATTGGGGGTGACGGTGTTTGTCTTTACAAGTCACTGTTACTTGTGATGGATCCCTGCTGTCCTGGGGATGGCTGAACACCTGCTTGTGATGGGAAGTGCTGAGTGAACTCCTTGGTTTGCTTTGCTTGTGTGCACAGCTTTTGCTTTACCTGTTAGATTGTCTTTCTCTCAACCCACGAGTTTTCTCACTTCTACCTTCCTGTTCCCTCCCCATCGCACCGGAGGGGAGTGAGGAAGTGGCTGCCTGGAGCTTGGTTGCCAACTGGGGTTAAACCACACCACCAGTGGATCTAAAAATGTGCTGTGAAATGAAGTGGGATGCTCACTTATTAACAGGGCTATGTTCTAACAAGGTCGCTGACTTTAAATGTGTAGATACTGGTGTTGAAGAAAGCAGAGTCATACGGCCAAAACCTAAACCTGGAGTGAGAAAACAGAGGAAATAGTGTCTTTTTAACGTCTTGTTCTCAAAAGTCACAGCTCAAGGGCCATCCCCTTTCTCCTTGTGCTGTCCAAGACTGGTGGTACCTGCAGAATGAGATGAAGCTCATTCTTTCCCTTAATTCAGTGCAGTTAGTTAACACACACATTGCCTCAGGTGTCAGACTGGCTGTAATGATAAAGCTAGTGCTGAGGAAGCTTGGTGGATCATGAAAACACTCATAGATCACAGAGTGCAATCACAGAGACTCTGCAAGTGCTGCAGCAGCTAATAATTCAGAGAAACCTCAGCCATCGTCTTGCTCTGGGCTAAGGCAGGTGTCAAACCATGGTGTACTCAGTGATAGAGGGGCCCTTTGAAAGACAAAAGTGCTTCTCGGTCTTGAACAGAGACTCAGTGCATTTGAATTCTGTCTTTTTTAAGAAGCTTGGTCAAATGTGGAGACCAAATTCTTCCATCTTCACCCTTATTCAACCAATTATTACATGAAAGCTGACAACTTCACAGTAATTCCCTTGGTATTTCAGACCTATCAGTCACGCAATCCCACCACAGGGGTCACTTCCAACATAGATAATGCACATCATAATATTGAGCAAGGAAATGAGGTCCTCCTGGGGAAAAAAGGTCTTTAAGCTGTAGTGATATTTTTCAAGGTATTTCCTGAACATTTTGAAAACTACTAGGAATCTTCACATCGTGGTAAAGACAGTAGGGTTTAAGGCCTGGGGAAACTCTCTTGTTGCTTGGTAGATTGGATAGGCTGACTTTGAGTGGCATTTCAGTACTTTGGAATATCACTTATAATATTGGTAATTATTTTCCAGCTGGAGAGTTTTTACTTGACCAACTGGTAAAGTCTTAGTTCATTGTCAAGTTATAATTTTTAGATATAGGTGAGTTTGCAAGAGCTGCAAGTAAAACCTTTATGTCACTGAGTGCTCAAGCAGGGAGCCTCATCATTTTCATGAAGTACTGCTTGCAGTAGAGAAAGTAGCATCCTGTGTACAAAGCTGGGCACTGTGATTCACTTGCTTAATGATTTATTTAAATATTCAGGCTTCTCTTTTGCCAAATTGGTAATCACAGGAGTCAGAAAAAAGTCATATTTAATGTAACTTAGAGGTTCTGTTGGCTGATAGTTTACTTTCCATAATCAGTGCTGTACTGTACCTTACCCAGATTTATCTATTTGCTATTTCTTGATGCAGAACTGTGTGTTCGGACTTTGTAGATGTTTAAGAGCAGTGCTGTCTCCTGTCCCTTAAGTCCCTTAAGCTCTCCTGTGTTTACTCCAGCCTCCACCCTACCTGTACTTACAGCGAATTTCTGCTAGCTTTTCCTATGCCAGTGTTGTCTTTGAGCTTAAATGTCCTCTCCATTGTCTTGTTTGTCTCCCACATCCCTGGATGAATTTGGACAGGTCATATCCTCTCTCAGCCTTTAGTGTTTGTTGGCTTGGGCACGACAAACCCTCTTCATCTCGTCCTGTTAAACAGGATATCCAGGTTCAGTTGCCTCATTTGTTTTTCCACTGCACTCACTTATATTAATCTCTCTTGTATAGTTTTGGTCAGCCATGTATAAGGTGAGGGAGATCAGGTCTTGCCACTGCCTTGCACACTGGTATCTCTCTGTTCTTACAGACCTTACTAGATCTGTTTTGTGTTGTACTAGAAGTATTTTGTTTTGCTCATTCTTATGGCTGCAGTAATTAATAGTCCTTATTCATTTTCGTATGGACTAATTACATTCTTTTGCATTCTTGGTTTCCAACTGATGAGCTCGCAGTCTTGATAGAGAACATTCTTCTCAGTCCCTAATAGCATCATACAATCCCAGACTGGTTTGGAAGGGAGCTTAATGCTTGTCTAGCTCCAACCCCTGCCCCGGGCAGGGACACCTTCCACTAGAGCAGGTTGCTCCAAGCCCCTGTGTCCAACCTGGCCTTGAACACTGCCAGGGATGGGGCAGCCACAGCTTCTCTGGGCACCCTGTGCCAGCGCCTCAGCACCCTCCCAGGGAAGAGCTTCTGCCCAAGAGCTCATCTCAATCTCCCCTCTGGCAGGTTCAAGCCATTCCCCTTGTCCTGTCCCTCCATCCCTTGTCCCAAGCCCCTCTCCAGGTTTCCTGGAGCCCCTTTAGGCCCTGGAGCTGCTCTAAGGTGTCCCCTTGAGGAGCCTTCTCTTCTCCAGCTGCCCCAGCCCAGCTCTCTCAGCCTGGCTCCACAGGGCAGAGGTAAATTAAAAATGTTCTCTCCCTATTGTTTCTGGATAGTATCACCACTCCTGAAGATTATCTGGTTGTTCTTCTTTGTGGTTCTCTTCCATATTTTTATTGATAAGCCCCTTCAACTTTATCAGCAAATTCTGATGTTAGCACACTTTCTAATTGGGTCTGTATAATTAATGAATATATCAGTTAAAGTCCATCCAAATGCCATCCTTAAACTAGCTTCTGTCCTCTTTAACTACTGTGATTCTTGAAATAATCTTCACCACATTCATCTTGCCCAGGAATTCCCAATGTATTGATATCCATAATGACATCTGGATTAGCTCAGCTGTGCTGCTTAGGTCTATACTATTAATTCTTGTTACAGACAGAAAATAGCAGGCTGGCACGGCACAAATCACTGTTGTCAGCTCTATCGCTTGATGGTTTTGGTCTTTCATTTACTATTTCAGTTCTTTCATTCAACACTTGTCCAGAAACTCCACATATTCTTGAGGTTTTAAGAGCATGGATATCTAAATTCTCCCTTCTCCTCTAAATACAAGTTTTAAATGTTCCATAGTGCCATGCTCAGCTGGTAGATTCCTTTAACAGTCTTGCTACCAGAAGTGGTATTTCATGTGCCATTTGGAATGCTGGGATGCTCGCTGTCTGCTTTCACTGACTTCAAACACATACAAACATCTAAGTTTTGTCTCCACCTTAGTTGTGTATCTTCTAACCTCGTTCCCATTCAACACTTGCACCTATGTTCAGTGTCCTTGTCCTTAATGAAACTCTAAATTAGCTTTAGGGATGCAGCTGACTGGTTTTAATCTCCTGCCTATCCTTAGAGCATGCCCTCTTCCCCTTCCCTTTCTGGTCTCCTTTACTTGTGTGGCTGAAACATCTCATGCTATTCTGTTTGTCATTTGCTGGGGTCTAGCACAGCTTGACATTTCACAGTTCTTATTTTATCTTCATAGTCCTTGCTGGCTTCCGAGGCATTGCTAATGATTCCTTTCCTCTCCATAATAAGCAGATTCTTTAGTTGTTCCTGATGTCCTTTTTAAGGTTCATTCTGAGTATGCAGCTTTCAAATGGTTGTGCATCTTTGACCTGAGAGAAGTACTTAGATGGCTGCTTTCCCATTCCTTATCTCCTCAGTCCGCTTGATTTTACTGTCTTATTTAATTCCTCATAGATAAAGAGTGAACTTTGATTCTCTTACAACACTTACCTCATTTTATCCTTAATTTAATGAGTGTGCCTGTATGCACTCAATCCAAGGTAATTTTGTAGCACCAGCTCTTCTTAATGTCCTTGTTACTTGCCAAAACAAAGTCTAAAATAGCATCAGCTCTTACAGGTTGAGACCCTTTTAGTGAAGAAGCCTGGCAGTGACACAGTACTCAGGAATACCTGGTCCTCACCATTTCGAGTAGCTTGCTTTTCAGTTCCTAGCTAAGAAACTTTTTTCCTCAAACTGATGTTTTTCTGTCATCTGTCTACAAATACTGATTGGTGTTGGGTGTCTCAGTCCTTTCTCCCATTTGCAATAGCAGTTCTTTGTTTCTTTACTATGGCTTTGTTATCCTTCTCCAGGAAGCCCACCTGTATCTCCTTTCTCTGGATATACCATCTCCACTCAATTGAGCATTCATCCCTTCTTTCTCAGAGCAACCCAGCAGTGTCTGAGTGTGAGAGAAAACCAGTGGTTCTGGGCAACCTGATCTAGCTGAAGATGTCCCTGCTCCTTGCAGGGGGTTGGACTAGATGAGCTCTGAAGGTCCCTTCTCATCCGAACTAGTCTGTGATTCTGTGATTTTGCATTCCTTAATTTGACAAACAGCAGGGTCGTCTTCACAGAATCCCAGTGTAGCTGAGACTGGAAGGGACCTCTGGAGGTCATCTGGTCCAACCTCCTGCTCAAACAGGGTCACCTAAAGCAAATTGCCAAGAACCATGAACAGACAGCTTTTGAGTGTCTGCAAGGATGGAGACTCCACAGCCTCCCCGGGCAACCTGCACCAGTGCTCAGTCACCCACGAGGTAAACAAGTGTTTCC
Organism: Nestor notabilis; assembly: GCF_000696875.1. Taxonomy (NCBI): domain Eukaryota; kingdom Metazoa; phylum Chordata; class Aves; order Psittaciformes; family Psittacidae; genus Nestor; species Nestor notabilis. The sequence continues at coordinate 144,415 of NW_009933869.1, read as the reverse complement.
TGATGTTCAAGGGACCTCCTGTGTCTTGGTTTGTGCCCATTGCCCCTTGTCCTGTCACTGGGCACCCCTGGAAGAAGCTTGGCTCCATCCCCTCGGGTGTTCATACACATTAAGATCCATCCTGAGCCTCCTCTTCTCCAGGCTGAGCAGCCCCAGCTCTCTCAGCCTTTCCTCACAGCAGAGGTGCTCCAGCCCCTGAATCATCTCTGTGGCCCTTTGTTGGAAGCTCTCTCTCTGTGTCCATGTCTCCCTTGTACTGGGGAGCCCCAAACTGGACCCGGTGCTCCAGGTGTGGCACTGCCAGTGCTGATCTGCTTTTGCCTGGTATCACTCTGTACTTCGAGCCCATTCACCATCAGGTGTAGCAGCACTGTCAGATTTGATGCCACGTGAAAGCTTTTCCACACTGGATGCTATACACTATACAATACAGTTGGACACTAATCTTCTTACACCACCCAGGGGTACTACTTTACTCTAATTTCTTTTCCCTCCTCACCATCTTGATAAGTTTTTCAAAGCAGTTGATGGATTATGAAAAGTAATGGTTGCAGAGAGGAAAAACTGGAGAAGAGTCAGTAAAAAGGTATGGTTTGTTTCCAGGACTCAGTGTGTCCTTTCAGGTCTTGTGCAATCTTCTGCTGTGGATTGAGCTGCCCTCAATTGCCCTTAATTGCAGTCTGTGTCCCTGCCTGTCCTTTCTGTACCTCTTTCCTATTTGCTTTCCCTGTTCTTTTCCTTTCTTGTAAAGTCTTGGCTCTCTGTAGAAGTTTCTCTTCAATAAGATAAAATAGAAGATACATCATGGTATGGATTTTTGGGGAAAAAGACTTCCTAGCAATCAGTCCTTGGCTGGGGTTCACTACAAGATTTAAAAGAAAGCCATGAAGAGCCTTCTCCCTTCTTGACCCTTCTACTTCCCTTGACTGCTCCTTCAGCACTCATCTCACACTCCTTTTTCTCAGGAGTAGTTTTTACTCAGAACTTTCTTATAGTCATAGGATGGATTTGGTTGGAAGGACCATAAAGCTCCTCCAGCTCCAACCCCTGCCACAGGCAGGGAACCCTTCCCACGGGGCCAGTTGGTCCAAGCCGGTTGCTCCAAGCCCCTGTGTCCAACACGGCCTTGACCACTGCCAGGGGTGGGGCAGCCACAGCTTCTCTGGGCACCCTGTGCCAGCGCCTCAGCACCCTCCCAGGGAAGAGCTTCTGCCCAAGAGCTCATCTCAATCTCCCCTCTGGCAGGTTCAAGCCATTGCCCTTGTCCCGTCCCTACATCCCTTGTCCAAAGCCCCTCTCCAGGTTTCCTGGAGCCCCTTTAGGCCCTGGAGCTGCTCTAAGGTGTCCCCTTGAGGAGCCTTCTCTTCTCCAGCTGCCCCAGCCCAGCTCTCTGAGCCTGGCTCCAGAGCAGAGCTGCTCCAGCCCTCGCAGCATCTTTATGGCACTTCTTCTTCTAAGTCACTGTCCCTTATTTCCCTGGATAAAAGTTCCTGTGCAGGTGGGTTTGGTCCCTCAGGGCAAACTGAGGCATTAAGTAAAGCTCCATGTTGCACTGTGGCCAGGATGCAAACTGCTTTTCTTACCTCAGAGACCGTCTCCTCCAGTTTTGCTCACTGCAGTTACACCATTAAACTTTTTGCAGCTACACAACATGTTTCAGTTTCCCTCTTGCAAACAGAAGTGTTCTTAATATAAGAGGGAGGATGAAGTCAGTGAAACTCTGCTACTGCCAGACTGCTGGAAAATACTCTGTGTGTGTGTGTGTCACCTTGTAGCTTACGCGTGTGCTTGGGCTGTTCCTATCATGTCCAAGGGGTAGTTTGGGGGTTTCTTTGTTTGTTAGAGTATTATAATAAGCAGTCATTGTACCTACACACTCTTATCGTGGCTTATCATCAGTTTAGATACTGTAGATATATCTCAACAGAAGTATTTGTGTATACAGAAAACCTTGCAACAGAAAGCTTCAGAAATGAACAGTCTTTGCTGCAGAGCACTTTATCTATACTGCGTAATTGTAAGTGCTTGAAACTTTATTCT
>NW_009933869.1:129826-142344 GCF_000696875.1 Nestor notabilis | reverse complement strand
AAATCTTTCTCTCTTCCCCTCTCTTCTTGCCTTTAAAATGTGGACTTGGAGAGTATAAATGCTCTTTTGTGTTAGAGATAGCTGTGTCCCTGCCAATGCCGAATGCTGGCTTTTTTCCCCCGCTCTTGCTCCACCTCTCTTCAAAACCACTTCAGTTTGGGTGTTTTTTGTGTTAAGTGTACTGGTTTAAGATGTCTTTCCCTGCCGGCTTTAATGACTTGAAATGATGATTCTGTGAAAGAACTAAAGGTGCAAAATGCAGCAAGCCTTTAAAACACAGCAATCTGCTTCCTAACACCTCCCGCCTGAGTACATTCAGAGGATGAAAGCTGGGCTGCAGAGTTCCCTTAAAACCTTTTCTTGCCAAGCTCTTGTGAAAATCCAGGTAAGATCCTGTTGAGAGCATCTCAGTATCTCCATTCTCTGCTTTGCAGCTCCTCCCTCCTGCCAGACTTGGACTGAAACAGCCACAGTGGCTTTATAAGCATCGTGCAAACTCCTGCTCTTCTCTTTTCTCTCTTTTCTTTGGAAAGAGCTGCCCTAAATATTCCCAGCTGCAAGTGCACCCATTAGAAAAGGACATTAGTGGTTGCTGTTATGGCTGATGTTTTTCTGTAGCCATGTAAATCGAGTATTATCCTTTTGCCTACTATTTTTTTCTGTTTTCTTAATCTTCACTGTAAGTTTGCTTTGTTATTCTTTCAGTATGTATCTTGGATTAGAATGAGCTATGGAATACAAATAACCAGCTATACACTCTTACACTAAAAGCAAGGAAATTCAATGCAGAAACTTCCAGAGGATTCATTTTCATGGGTTTCAGTCCACACACAAGTCAGCTCACTCAGAGGTGATACATCACTTCTGGAGCTGACAAGTAGGTAATGGTGAGAATTTGAACCTCTCTTTAATACTGGTGCACATGTCAGCAGCTCTTAATAACGTTTAAACTGGCATGTATTTACCTGGAGCTGCTTCCAGTGAGTGAGTCCCTTTCCTGAACGCACAGGGGTAAAAATTGGAGTTGCTAATATAGCAAACTTCAACCCCTTTTAATGGCTGTAAGATTTCTGCTCCATCACAGCTTACTGCTGGTGGTGTTTTCCACTACTCACTGAATATAAATCTGTGTTCTTGTCTTGTTTCATTCCCAAACTATTGTTTTCATTAACATTCTGTCCCATTTGATTTTAGATCTTTCTCCCATATCCAGAGACCTCACTATGCAGCCCTTTTGCATTGATCTCTCCTTTCTGAGTGTATGGAAGTCGCCTAGGAGCTGATTAAGGGAAAAACACAGTTTGTAATTGTATCATTAACTGGCAATTGCCTCCGCTATTTCCCTCATGTTGGTTGAAGTATTTTAATTTGAATGTGCTTAAACCTTAATTATGAGCCAAATGCTTCAAGGAACAAAAGGAAGCGAATGGATTTTGCAGCCTCTTGCATACAAAACACACCATTTGTAAACCCTCACCAAATAGTCATTACGTATTCTTTGCCTGGTAATTCATTATAGAATCCCAGAGTGTTGGGAGGGACCTTAAAGCTCATCAAGTGCCAACCCCCTGCCACGGGCAGGGACACCTTCCACTAGAGCAGGTTGCTCCAAGCCCCTGTGTCCAACCTGGCCTTGAACACTGCCAGGGATGGGGCAGCCACAGCTTCTCTGGGCACCCTGTGCCAGCGCCTCAGCACCCTCCCAGGGAAGAGCTTCTGCCCAAGAGCTCATCTCGATCTCCCCTCTGGCAGGTTCAAGCCATTCCCCTTGTCCTGTCCCTACAGGCCCTTCTAGCATCACCATGACTACATAGCATTGCTGCACATGCTGCTTGGTGGAGCACTGCAGCACCATTAGACAGCTTATGCTGTTGGAGGACTTGAGTATTTGATAATCAGTGGAAAATTTCCAAGTCACTTAAATTGTTTCCTTCCACTCTGATTTCATAAAGGCTGTAGTAGAAAAATAGCTAAAATTGCCTCTGCTGTCTACAATCTGTAGTTTTGCAAACTTTTGCATGGGCTGTTGAAGCTATTTTCTGGGTTCCTCCAGTTGATTTATTTCAGGACTGTGGGTCTATATAGTTTCTTCTAAAGCTTAATTCCCTTCTACAGAGAAAGTTAATGCACTGTGGATGGTTTAATCATAGAATCAAATCATAGAATCCCAGACTGCTTTGTGTTGGAAGGGACTTTAAAGCTCCTCCAGCTCCAACCCCTGCCCCGGGCAGGGACACCTTCCACTAGAGCAGGTTGCTCCAAGCCCCTGTGTCCAACCTGCCCTTGAACACTGCCAGGATGGGGCAGCCACATGTCTTATCGTAATTACTCTCAGTGTTTCCAAGTACACTGTTTGTGGTAGGGAAATACTTAGGATCCCACCCCAAATGTTGAATTGCTGCCTAGTTCCTCTGCTGAAACTGTGAATGGTGAAGTGAAAGGTGGAAACAATCCATCTCCCTTAACTTGATCGCTGTTTTCCAAGGAGCTGCCAGACGTTCAAGCGCAGAAACCGTAACAAATGGGAGAGCTGGAGATTGAGGAGAACCTCTAATAGGCTGTCATTAATCTGGTCTCCCATGACTTCAGAGCTGCTCTGGGTGACCATCCTGTGTGTACACACTGGGTTACACAGTGCCATGTGTAAGGAATGAAATGGAAACCACTGGATGCAAACCTCTTGGATGACGTACTCTATAACAAGCTACCTGCCTTTGGGTCCCTCCCATCACTGCCTTATGGTGCTGTTGTTCTGGCAACAGACATTGTCAGGATGACTCCATCCAAGTTGGGAAGCTGAAACGTGTGTTTTAGTGCTCCAGTTAAGAGCTGCACTGCTGTGATTTAATAAGATTTCAAATAGATGTGGGAGTACGATTCGGCTCTGGATAAAGCTTCCAGCAATGACACTTTCTTGGCTTCTAGTGCTTTGTATTTTATGCCTGTGACTACTAATTTTGATACAGTTTTAAGCCCTTTTTTTCTTTCCTTAGTTGTTAGGCTAAAGGAACAGCCTGAGCTCTGTTTATTCCCATGCATCAAAAGACTTCTTCTCTGCCTCTCATTTTGAGTTTGCTCTGGGATTGTATTATTTTCTCTCATGGGCTCCTTTGACCTGTATTGCTGTTCCCACTGGTTTACGATGATGTGCTGAACATCTATGTAGGAATGTAAGAGAGCAGATTCTCTTTGCATCTATTTGGCTGTGCAGACCTGTCAGTGGCATTGTAAATGTGTCTTTTCCTTAAGCCACTAGATATTCCCTGCGTTAGTATGTAGGCAAAGTTCACGTGGAGCCATATGCTGCCAGTGTCAGCTGGATTTCAGAGTGGAGATGAATTACAAACTAGATTCTTCTATGGAATGGCTCTCTGGCTGATTAAAGCAGGTTCATTTTCTCATATGCTGAACGTGGCTTTTTATGTGGGAAATAGTAGCCAGTATTTTCTAAAGTACCAGGAATTCCATTGCTAAAGAGACTTCACAATCCTCAGACAAAGCTCTTACTCTTTAGCATCATTATCTTAATGTTACATGGTTCGTGTGTCCAGTGGTGTGCAAATACTGACGTCTTCCCAAGTTCTCATTTTTCAAAGGAGATCTCCATCATTAGAGCAGATTTGGATTCAATTTCTTCTTCTGACACTCCTTCGCCATCCTGCTATTTTTATTGGCGCTGTTACCCATAAAGCAGGTGGTCTCCATTAGCACAAATCTTAATACCAGGTTCAATTAAGCTTTCATTTTACTTGCCATTCGGTGTTTAATGTGGTTCAGGAAGCATTTGTTTTCTTGCAGAGCTAAATGATGGATGACACTTTGCTACAGCCAAGGAAGGTGTCGGGGTACCCTTAGCTCCTGCCAGGTGAGGAACACTCAGAAATGGAGCTGGAGGAATGTCACATCACAGGCTTCCACCTTCCTTTTATGTTCAGCTTTCAACCTCTTTAAGGTGACATGAATAGCACCAGCAGTGATGCTCTCTAGGGTTACCTCACTGAGGTTTGCAGCCTAACTAAAAGGCTTTGATAATGCACATAATAAGATAGAAGAAACCGAATCACAGTTGAAAAGCAGGGTCTGTAACTGACTCTAATCCCCTGATTCGTCTCTGGAGGAAGCATTAGGTATTTGATACAGGGCATAAATATCCCTGAGGAGTAGACATGACCCATGGAGGTGTCCAGCCTTCCTCTAAATTAATGTCGTTCTGTAATCAAAAGCTATGGGCTAATCGAATGAAAGCTCTCAGTAAGGGTAAAGGGAGTGAAAAAAACCCTTTGTTGTTGGCCAAAGAGAATGAAATACATATAGATAAGTAGTGATTGCTTTGATAAAATAATTATGTAGGCTTGAAACCAGACTGAGGCTGGTGAACTTGCTAGCCTTTCTGCCAGGTCCTCCGCGGGGCCTTCCTGCCAGGTCCTCAGCGTGCCTCATGCACCGTTAATGAGGAATAGATGGAGGTGCAGAGATAAAATCATCCTTAGCTCGCTGGGACCCTCCTGTTCCAAAAACGTTCTTTTTCCTTTGCTTCTGAAAGCAGTGGAATGCCAAAGTTGTTTGCTAATGATGTCCCTTGCCTTTATTTAGCTGTAACTGCAGGTGTTTTTGAGCCCCTTCCGCCACAGCCCGCTCGCTGCGGTGAGAGGTTTGCTTTAAACCCAACAATGAAACGTAAATCAATTTGTTAATCTGATGAAATTTGCTGTTGAATGTAATTACTTTTTGGAGACATGCAATTACATGCTGGTTTTTCAGAACAGGCAAACTGACATCTTCTGCTGGGGACAGAAAGATTTAAAACACAACAGTTAAATGGTGCTTTAAAACATGAAACAGCTGCTTCCTTTTTATCCGCTCCTGCCGCCTTATTTTTGGCATCAACCGGTGACATTTTTCTCCTTTTAGAAGTTGGTCCCTTTCATATATAAGTAGTATTTTTGCAAGCAGCTTCTTAAAATCCTTAAAAACGAGGGTCTCTCCCAAAGGCAGTTAACCCTTTGTAGGATGGGATGTAGCTTCAGGACTTTTCACTGGAGGTGGTGGTTTGAGTCATCTTGAAAACGGCTCACACTAAACTTACATAGAACCCCAGACTGGTCTGGTTTGGAAGGGAGCTTAATGCTTGTCTAGCTCCAACCCCTGCGCCGGGCAGGGACACCTTCCACTAGAGCAGGTTGCTCCAAGCCCCTGTGTCCAAGCTGGCCTTGAACACTGCCAGGGATGGGGCAGCCACAGCTTCTCTGGGCACCCTGTGCCAGCGCCTCAGCACCCTCCCAGGGAAGAGCTTGTGCCCAAGAGCTCATCTCAGTCTCCCGTCTGGCAGGTTCAAGCCATTCCCCTTGTCCTGTCCCTCCATCCCTTGTCCCAAGCCCCTCTCCAGGTCTCCTGGAGCCCCTTTAGGCCCTGGAGCTGCTCTAAGGTGTCCCCTTGAGGAGCCTTCTCTTCTCCAGCTGCCCCAGCCCAGCTCTCTCAGCCTGGCTCCAGAGCAGAGCTGCTCCAGCCCTCGCAGCATCTTTATGGTCACCTCTGGACTCACTTCTGGAGTGTTGTGTTGTTGCATTGTTTTTTTATCCTTTTACTCATTGAAATCTTGGGGGTTTATATCTACAACTTGAGCTATACATGGATGAACTATAGTAACTCTCGTATCATTGTTTATGAGGTATATTATACCTTCATGTAGCTTTGTTAGTCTCCTCATGTAGCTGTTGAAAAACTTCAGCTGCATAAATAAAAGTTAGAGGAGAAGAGAGAGACACAGACTTGAGATTCAGCTTTAATAATACCAGGAGGATTTCTTAGGATGGTTTTTTTTTTCAGTTATGAGCATAAGGTATGTCTGGATTGCCTTAGTTTTAAGGAAGCCAATCTTTTTTCTTCCCTTTTAAGATGCAGGGCTGGAAAGCATAATATCAAAACCTTTGGAAGTAATGTTCTATGGAAGTGAAGCCCACATTAGGCTGTTAATTTCTCCTGGGTGAGGCCGGGGGTGATGGTGGGCTGGTTTCTTGCACTTGCTGGACTTCGATGCTGTTGCAGCTCTTGAAGATACAGGATGCCACTGGCTGAATGTAAATGTAAACCCCAAGTTCAGATATGTTTCAGAAAACGAGCCATGTGGGCCATGGCTGGGAAGCTTTTACAGCTATCAAAAGAGCTGGATGTATTTCCTTTTATACCAAAGCTTATTAGAAGAGTCAAAGAATAGTAAGCAGAGTTAATGAAGAGGAGAAAAGCGTGCCACTAATAAAAGAGAAGAAACCAGCAGGCTCAAATGCAACAGTAGATAAAGCCTGGGTAAATCACTGGGGGGGGAAATATATCCTGGGTGAGAAAACCAAAAAGCCTCAGGCTTGTTTATCTAAGAGATGTGAAGACAGAGCCACCAGCACTGGAATAACAGCTCTCAGATGGCTCCGCAGGTCTGCTTTTGTTCAAAACAAACCATTCCTGGAATGTCACTAAAACTCCTTTTTCTCTCCCTTAGTTTCCTGACTTTGTATTATTACATGTTATTTTCTTTAACCATATTGGCAGATCTTGCTCACAGCAGCATTGGCAACCAGCGTAGAGAATTGGGATCAGGGGTTTAGTGCTATCACAGCCCTGTATAATACATTTCTGGGATGACTAGGGGGTTTTCGTGGGTTATTTTTCCCTAAATTGGTTTCTTCTTTCTTTTTTCCCCCTTAATTATGAGTGTCATGTATAGCTGTTTCTTAGAACAATCTCTTTTGTGCACAGGAATAGCAGCATCCTGGTTCTTTACCTGGACTCAAACTGTCTTTAAATTACATGACTATTTTGACTATAGGAATTGAAATATATCACAATAGATGGATTTGTCAGTTCAGTTCTTTACTGGGAAGATGCTCATGAAGCAATGGTGAAATACATGTTTTAGAAAGCCCTTAGTGACTACCTGTCCTTCTTTAATGCTATGATAGCTTATGTATGTATATTGTTCGTTTTTCCCCATCCAGCAGTGTTATTTGTTTTCATGTTAAGATTTCTTTAACATAAATTCATAGCTGAGGCTCTCAACAAATAAAACATTGATGAGTGTAACAGCCCAGGCTGTGATTTCTGACTTCACAGCTCTCTTAAAGCTGAGCCTGCAGAATGAGGCAGCCCTTTGATCAGTCCTTGCGTGATCTCACGTACACTGTGCTCCACAGCATCAAGTTTCTGTCCAGAGGACCTGATGGTTTTTCTCTGGTTTTATGTTGGAAACGCACACCAGACTGCCAGGGATACTGCTTATAGACAGAACCATGTTTATCAGAGCTCCCAGCATTTTATTTTGTAACTGTGCTGGTACATAGAATCACAGAATGGGTGGGAAGGGACCTTAAAGCTCCTCCAGCTCCACCCCCTGCCCCGGGCAGGGACACCTTCCACTAGAGCAGGTTGCTCCAAGCCCCTGTGTCCAAGCTGGCCTTGAACACTGCCAGGGATGGGGCAGCCACAGCTTCTCTGGGCACCCTGTGCCAGCGCCTCAGCACCCTCCCAGGGAAGAGCTTCTGCCCAAGAGCTCATCTCAGTCTCCCCTCTGGCAGGTTCAAGCCGTTCCCCTTGTCCTGTCCCTCCATCCCTTGTCCAAAGCCCCTCTCCAGGTTTCCTGGAGCCCCTTTAGGCACTGGAGCTGCTGTAAGGTCTCCCCGGAGCATTCTCATTTAAAAAATACTAAAATGAATTAAACTTTCCATTATTGTACCTATCTTTGGTTCTTCTTTTTTTCTCCCTTCAAATAGGTAGTTTGAAAGTAATTTTGGCTTTGTTTTTTTCTTTTTATTAGTGTCACATCACTCCACATAATAATGTGACACCAGGTTTGCAATAGCGTGTGGATTCAGTATTGCTCAATAATGCGAGAAATATTGTCACTAAAAGGTATTTTTATTTGGTCATTTATATAAATCTATAGTTATTTTACTTTGAACTATATATATAGTTTGTATATGCAGTGTATATAAATATACGTACTTATTTTACTACTTTATTTTATTAAGGATATAAAATACTTAGAATTGCGGTAGAGCCTTCTGCAGCTGGTGCATTGCAAAACCTCTTGTGATACAGATTGATAAACATTTTTAATCTGTCATCACATATGATCCTGAGAAATCAAAGCATCCTTGGCGAAGGAGGCAGAGCGTTTCTCCACTAGTACCACTGCAGCACTGAGCTCGGTCTGTCGTATGCTCCTAGTGTTTTGTCTGGTCACAAATGATGCAAGACATAAGGTTTGGCCCATTTCCATCTGTCAGCTAGTTTGAAGCCTAAAAAAAATGGATTAGTTGCTTTACTTTTCTTTCTGTTCTTGATTTCCTCTTGTGTACTTCCATTGCAAGCTCTTTAGAAAAGCAGCTTTTAATCCTTTTCAGCTTTTGATGCACAAGTAGTTGTAGATTGTAAAGCTCATCTTTTTGCTGGACTTTCAGGTTCTGAGGGAATCTTTAAGCTCTTGTGTGCTGAAGTTTTAATGTTTTCTGTGTGGAAGCTCTCCAGCAATAGTTGGTGTGCTGACGAACCTAACTCCTCCTGCATGCAGATGGTGTCAGAGCTCTGCTCGGCACGAAGCCGTGGAGGGTGATCCCTCACAAATGCATCCACACAGCAACATCTGATACTGCGGGGAGGTATTTCATAGAACCACAGAATGGTTTGTGTTGGAAGGGACCTTAAAGCTCCTCCAGCTCCAACCCCTGCCCCGGGCAGGGACACCTTCCACTAGAGCAGGTTGCTCCAAGCCCCTGTGTCCAACCTGGCCTTGAACACTGCCAGGGATGGGGCAGCCCCAGCTTCTCTGGGCACCCTGTGCCAGCGCCTCAGCACCCTCACAGGGAAGAACTTCTGCCCAAGAGCTCATCTCAATCTCCCCTCTGGCAGGTTCAAGCCATTCCCCTTGTCCTGTCCCTCCATCCCTTGTCCAAAGCCCCTCTCCAGGTCTCCTGGAGCCCCTTTAGGCCCTGGAGCTGCTCTAAGGTGTCCCCTTGAGGAGCCTTCTCTTCTCCAGCTGCCCCAGCCCAGCTCTCTCAGCCTGGCTCCAGAGCAGAGCTGCTCCAGCCCTCGTAGCATCTTTATGGCCTCCTCTGGCCTCGCTCCAGCAGCTCCACGTCCCTCTTGTGTTGGGGGACTTCTTTGTCCTCCCATTTGAGGGCTTGCATCTGGGAAGAGTGGTGTGCGTGATGCTCGCAGCTCACTTTCTGTGTCTAGTGTGGGCATTTTTATTTGTAACAGTCCTTTTCAAAGTAGCTCAGAACTGCCTTGTCTCCAGAAAAATTGTTGCAGTCGTGTATAAATCCAAATCCCTCTAAAATAAGGAACATATCAGCATTTTTCTGTTTAAAGCCTCACACGGTGGCAAGAAAGCTCCTTCTGTAACCGGAATGTTATTCTCAGCTGCAGATTAATAACCTTTTTCTTCTTTCTGTGGCATGAACAGAGTGCTCTGTGCTTTATGAGTGAGCACAGCTTTGCTGCTGGGGCTTGTCTTGGGGTGTCCAGCTCGGGTAGGTGCACCCACTTCCCTTGTAAACCTCCTGCAGGCATCCACTGCTCACGACAACACATGGGTGCAGTGTCCCTGCTGCCAAGATCAAGGTAACTCCAAACAGCACAAACGCATCTGAGGTCCAGTAGAAGGGTTGATGTTTTATACACGTTCTCAAGGAGTCTTTTCCTTTGGAAGCTGCTGCTTTTAAAGCAAGCAGTGGAAAATGTGCATTTTTATTAATTTTATAAATGGGGGGGGTTATTGCATTGTTTTTCTCAGCTGAATTCCTCTTAAAGGAGTGAATTCCTTACCTGCACTTTGTTTAATATGCAAGACCGTTTAGCAAAGAGGTTTTTCCCTCTAGTTAAATATTCACAGTAGTAATGGCATGGAGGTTTTGTGCTGTGCTTGAGAAGGTTCTGTTGCTTAGATGTTGCAGAGTTAAACAAGGCAACATAGGACTGCTCCAAGAATCCCTTTTCAAGTGACTCCTACCAAACCTGTAGTTACGGTTAAGTGTGGACAAGAGTTTGTAAGCAACAGGAATTCCCTCCTTGGACAAAAAGAAGCTCTTTGGAAGAGAGTTGTTCAGGGGCAGAAGCAATGTGATAAGCGTGTGCTGGGTGCACCCCCAGAGCGTGAGCAGCAGGTCGAGGGAGGGGATTCTCCCCCTCTGCTGCACTTTGGGGAGGCCCCCCCTGCAGCCCTGATCCAGCTCTGGGGCAAGAGCACCCTTTCCCTTTTGCCTTCCAAGCATAATATTTGCATTCAAGGTATTCAGCTGGACACTTCACCAATACTTGGGTTTGGGGAGGCTGAGGGTAAGTACAGCTTTTCTTCTGCCAGCAGTATACGAGGCTGGGGGAGTCTTGAGCATTCGATTCTGTTCCCAAACCCCTAAAATACTTCTAGAGGAGAGTTGCCTTTCTACCCTGAAGTCTGTGGTGGTGTTTACTGCTGGAAGTGATTAATGTTGTTAGTTTCTGTCTCCAGCTGATGATAGTAATTTGTCTGAACTTAATTGCTGTTATCATGAAATACACTATTTTTAACTTGGGTCCTTAAAGTGAATGATTATGTGAAGATTCACCAGGATTCGACAACAACGCGTTGAAACAACTGAGTAACTGGTTCAGTTCTTTGCAAGAACCCAAATGAGGCAGAATTATTTAAGTTGCTGTGCTCTTTGCTTTGGGAAGCTGAAGCTTGGGGGAGTTGAAGTGCACCTTAGAGGGCCTCTTCCCATGAATATCCACCTTATGGAGATTTTCATTATAACTTGGCCATCTCAGCTTGCGGGATCTACTCCTCATCCTCTCAGCTACTCTTATCCTCTGCCTCTTCACTGAATGTTCTCCCAAGCTCTACCAGGCCAATGGGGATCTTTGCTGAGGTTCTTTTACAAGGTGATACCCGAATCTTCAGTCTCACCTCGACTGCTGTGCCTATGGAGTCACCTGCAAGGATGGACTTGGTGCTGCAACACAAAACACAGTGCTCTGGTGGAAAGTCACCATCTTGTAGATCAGCCTGAGAAGTTGGACTTTGCACTTCTGGGGCAGAATTCTAGGTGTGAATTCCTTCTCTAACCCTCCTTGGAGGCAGCTTATCTCCTGGTTGAGAGAAGAGTTGGGACAGTACCTCTTAACCTACTGCAGCAACGTTTATCAGCAGTCTTTCCCATCATAGAATCACTGGATGGTTTGGGTTGGAAGAGACCTTAAAACTCATCCAGTTCCAACCCCCTGCCATGGGCAAGAACACCTTCCACTAGTCCAGGTTGCTCCAAGCCCCATCCAACCTGTCCTTGGTGCTGCAGAGGTCTATGGGAACAGATGATCTTTGGCTTTAATGTATTTGCCTGACATTCAGAACTGAATTTATTCCGGCCTTGCCTTATGTTTCTTGTGGCATTTGGTGCTGTGTTAGTGTAATGAGTAGGTGTGCAGGGTCTGCTCTGAGATGGCTCTTCCAATTACGGGACTTTCCAGAACATTGTTTGCTAGTGCACTTTAAATTTAGATGAGCATCACTCTTCAACCCCTGGCTGTTTATTGAACAAATACCTCCCCTTTGTCATATTTGTGTAGCAATTTCTTTTGATGCAGAGAAATGGGGGACTAAATCTCGAGCACTCTTTGTAATACACGGACAGCTCTGCCCATCTTTGCTCTGCAGAGCAACCTGAGGGTTCACATGGGGAGACAAAGCTTTTATAATTGGCATTTCGGAGCCAACTGCCGACTGCACCAATTAGCTGAGAAGTGACAATTTGTGACTACTGCAGAAAGGCAGCACAGTACTGGAATGTAAATCGATTTCCATCTCATGTAAGTTCAGAACTGAACTAAGTTTTCTATTTGCACAGGATCAAGTGTTTGTGCCATAAAGCTCAATGGCTTAGTTAATATTGCAGCGAGCGAGGAGTAAGTCATTTATCTCTTTCATTGGTCCTTCGCGCGGGAGCAACGTGGCTTGTAGTTGTAGGTGTGAAAATCAAATTTTAGTGGGGATTTTATTGTGGCTTGTTGTAGAATGTAAATCTGAGCATGTGAACCTCTTCAGCTGCACCAAGTCAGGGGGAAGTTTATCTTCTGTAGCATACAAAGCAGCAGTCTGTTGAGTGTGCTTGGGTGCAAATTGGGGTTTGAGCTTCTGATGAGCAATGAGTAATTCTTTTAATGCAAGCAGTGACAGCTCGATCCGGATTTATGTCTGGGATTTAAATGCTTTCTATAACCCATGTCTCCTGGTTCTTTAGCTGTCAGATCAGCTGGTGTTGCAGCTATGGATGGTTATCCCTCACTCACGTTTGTCAACTTTCAGTTGAGCATCACAACTCCTTCTGATATCCACACCTACACCATCAGGTGTAGGTTTGTGTTACAAACTCTCCAGGATCTCCCACCTCCAAATCATACAATCCCAGACTGGTTTGTGTTTGAAAGGACCTTAAAGCTCCTCCAGCTCCAACCCCTGCCCCGGGCAGGGACACCTTCCACTAGAGCAGGTT
>NW_009933869.1:128030-129464 GCF_000696875.1 Nestor notabilis | reverse complement strand
TGGCTGGCTCTCTGCTCGCTTAACATCTTGCCTTGGCTCGTTCACAGAATACGTGAAGCAGCAGCAGCAGCAGCATGTGGCAGAGACGAGACCGCCTTTTAGGTGCTGGAAATGGGTTGTTGGCTTGGCTCAGTGTTCCTTGAAACCTCATCGCAGAGGTTTCCGAGTGGAGAGCACCAAAAACAACACATCTCTGCTACGTGTTTCACTAGAGCACATTGCATTTGTGTTCAAAACAGAACTGAGGCAGGGAATGATGTTTCTCTTGAGCGGAAGAGCCGTCTTTCCCCCCATCACTATCACAGAGGGCAGAATGAATGTTTTGATGACTTTGGCATTGCTCAAGAATACTTAAAACCCGTTTGTTTTTCAGCAGGTCCTTTGACAGCAGCACAGACACTCAGCATTCAGGCCACAGCATCCTGTTACTCTTGTCTCTATTCTCCAAGGTCAGATTGAATCTTTGCCTCTAACCATAAAAATGCTAAAAAAGAAGAGGCAGTGGAGATGCTGGGGAAGAAATAGAGGAAGATGTACATACATGTCACCTGCAGTTGGCTTTACCTCTTTGGGAGCCCATGGAGCTCCCAGGCTTTCATTCTTACTTGGTACTTCTTCATTCGTTAACTTTGGCACTGGGACTGTATTCACATTGAGGCAAAGCAGCCTCAAATCCCTGAATTCCTGTGCTTTCCATGCGGTGAGGTCCTGTAGATATTCAAAACACGAGTGCTGTAGTATCCTCCCACCTGCTAGCTGAGGTTAATGGGTGTAGCAGGAGGGACCTTTTGATATCTCCTGAATGCACAGCAAGCACCGAGCTCTGTAGCCTGCTTCACGTTGTGCTTTCTCTGTTGTGCTTCTCTGGTTTCATACCTTAATTAGACTTTCATTTTTCTCTCCTTCGTGATTCTATTCTAGGAGCCTGTCCTGTTGAAAACACCATTTCCAATTTCCCTTTTCCTCATCCCTAATACAAAGTAGAGTTTGAGAAGAAAGGCAGCACTGATGTGAGTTGAGTCACTTGATACAATGGTGGAGAAAGGCAAAACTACAGCGTGTAAATAATCCTGAAGTAGCAGGGAAAGAAAAAGCTGTAAAACCAATGTTTTCTGTCTTCATTCGTGTTGTCTCAAGCATTTAGATCCCCAAAATATACCAACATATGTTAGGAAAATGCCATTCTTAAGTACATTAGGAGTTCTTCAGTTAAGAAGCTTAGGTTAGGACTACTAATATTATGTGTAATATTAGAATACTATGTAGAATAGTAGAAATTATTTAGGTTTGGAGAGAGATTTGCCCCATCCCCATTGTAGTTACTAGTTAGGTTTTTATTTGTCTGAAATAACAGCAACTTCCAGCACAAGTGGGAAGAATTATGTTGTGATGTGATATATATATACACACATATATATAATATTAATAATAATA
>NW_009933869.1:90631-128003 GCF_000696875.1 Nestor notabilis | reverse complement strand
TATATATTATATATATTACAGATAAGTGAGAGGAGTTACTCAAATTTATTTCTTGCTGTATTTAATGAAAAACCATATTTCTACAGCATTTCTCATTGGGTTGGTGTAATTTTTCTTAGAGGTATGTGAAATTCAAGTACTTTTTAATGAGTTCAAAGCATGTGGAAATCAAAAGAACTGAGGCTTAAATAACATTATGGTTGCACTTCCAGGCTTAAAGTGAACTTGGTTCAAAATAAGGAGCTGACTGTGAGTCAGCTGGACCCATTTTGGTACAACATTAGTCTCTTGGAATGATTCTCAGGTTTCCTTTCTCTTGAAGCACAAACCCGGGTACTAATGCAAACTAACTCCTGGTATTTAAGCGTCCCAATTTGTTTGTCAAAAGTGATAGCAGTCACAGGCTGTAGTTTTAACTCCAGAAGCATTTTCAGTTTGAAATACCAACTGTTACTGAAATGTCAGTTGGGTTCAAATTGCTTTTCCTTTACTCAGAAGATTTGGTGGCCAAGTACTTGGCCGTTAACTCCTTTGAAACGTGTGTGCACCGATTACAAAACCAGAGCACTTTTTAGATGTTGATGTAGCCAAATTTTCTCCTTGGCTTAATATTTTGTGCTAATCAAATAATAAAGAAAGTAAAGCTCAAAACTTTACATTTTTATCTGTTCTGTAGCCAGCTATTTCTGTTCATGTGGAAAGCAGCCAGATTTCTGCCATACTTCAAACGATGTGGCATTAGAAGAAGCGTGGTCGGCTGGTTTGCTTTTGGAGGTACTTCTTCAGATCAGATAAACACCAGCTTTATAACATTCTCTGGAATTAATGTAATTAAATTTTGGGTGTTTTTTCATCTTACCTACTTGAGGATGCTGCACTTATTCCTAAGAATGTAGTTTAAAGCATCCTTGTAGGAGGGTGGTGAGGCGCTGGCACAGGGTGCCCAGAGAAGCTGTGGCTGCCCCATCCCTGGCAGTGTTCAAGGGCAGGTTGGACACAGGGGCTTGGAGCAACCTGCTCTAGTGGAAGGTGTCCCTGCCCATGGCAGGGGTTGGAACTGGCTGAGCTTTAAGCTCCCTTCCAGCCCAAACCAGGCTGGGGTTCTGTGACGGGGACGTTGTGAAAGTGGCAGTTTGATTTTGCAGCTGAGCTGAAGTTCTGCTCGGTACCTGGTGGAGGCTCTCCCAGTTCCCAGCATGAGATACACGGTGTTTTCCTGCAGTTACACTGCTTATTCCTTTGCTGCAAAATGAGGTTTTTGGAGAATGGGTAAATGAATCTGCTACTGTCGTTTAAACTTAATTAAAAATCCATACTGCGAAGGAATTTGTGCCATATTTTTCTTGTATCCAGACTGAACCATCTACTTCTTACAGCTATTTCTAAGCAAACTTTCCCTGTAACCGAATTAATTAAGTCCTAGGAACAGATTATATTAGGGGAAATTAAGCTCTAAGTAAGCAAACCATTAACAATTATGATACCAAATTGCCTGTGACACAGATTGGTCAGGTTTAATAACATAAAGTGTTTTCAGCTTGTGAGAATTAAATTGCAGAAACCAACCTAGGCTCTTTCTTTTCTAACCCGTGTATGAGGTACAGATCCTCAGCTGGTCTTTGCAAGTGAAGAGCTCCAAAAGGCAGGGAGAAGAACCACCACTGGTAAAGCATTTATCATGCTCCTCTATGAAGAGATCCCCATTTTCCTTCTCTGTTTTATTTATTCCCTACAATAGTGTTATCAGAAAATGAGAAGCTTTTCTCTGGTAAGTTGAGAGACGACTTTTCAGTCTCATTAATCTTTCATAGAACCTTTCTTCAAATGAGCAGACACTTGTTTCTTCTTCTAATTTGGAGCAAGCTTTGGTTTTCATCACAGAAATGGGTCCATCTGCAGAGGACTGGCCCAATGATGATTTCTTTGTGCTTTTAGTTTCAAATATAAGCCGTCGATACATAATAAGGTCCTTGTTTTGAAATGCGTCTTTTATAGTCGGCGTCATAGTTATTCTCAAGCCATGTTTCTATATGCTGGATGTATGTGTGTATTTTGGGATGTGATATTAGTGGACTTGGCAGTGCTGGGGTAAAGGTTGGGCTTGATGATCTTAATGGTCTTTTCCAACCTAGTTTATGATTCTGTGATTTTAGTAAGGATGTTCTTTGCCTTAAAGAAACACCAGAATAGTTCTGTGAGTATAAAACCATCTCGCTGAGTTTTAAAACAAAAAGTGAAATCATACTCTCTTTTCCTAATCAGAAAGCTATTGGGAAGCACTTGATAAAGAAAAAGATCAGCGGGAAACTATGTGTTTTCTTGTCTTTTGTAGGCTGCAATAACTGAGGTCACAAGCATCTGGTCTGCAGGTTTCAAGTTCGCTTTCCAGCAGAACAGAAGTTATGCACTGTAAAGAGCTTTCCACTTTAGAGCTTTTCATTATATTTACAAGAAAATTGTTTTGGTCAGCTCCTCTGCCAAGTGACAGGGGTTATTTAATGCAAATACAATGATAGAAGGTGTTCTAGAGCAAGAGAAATCCAAGCAATAACTCCTTTTGCATATATTGGTGATTTTTGGAATGTGGCTATTGGTGGGGGGGGGGGGTTGTGTTTATACTAATGGTATCATGACGTGCAGTTTATTAAGGAAATACAAATCCAAGTAATGCCTTAAGTGAGTTTAATATCAGTGGAAAGCTTTGGGAAGTGCAGCTTCCAGTTTGGTTTTGAAACTAACTCAGTTCCTTCCTGAAAGAGTTAATGTGGTGCTGAGATTGATAGTCAGAGGAAATAGGAGGTACCTGGAAAGAACTTCTGATTCCTAATATTGCAGAAGTTGCCTTTCTGTTGGCTCACCTCCCCTCGGCTTTGTTATTTTTAACCAGGCTCCCTAATCTTTCCCTTTGCCTCTGACCACCTCCCAGTTTCCTGTTCGCTTCTTCCCTCTGTTTTTCATCCCAAATACTCGGTTGTTTTCCACTTTCCTTTGCGGTTGGAGTGGATTGGAGGAAAGTGAGTTAAGATGAATGCCATAGCTGTTTTTACAGTATCTATTATCTTCTGTGTTTCATGCCTTTTTGCTGCTCTCGGTGTAAGTTCCTTATTCAAGGAGATTTCAATGTCTGAATATTGCTTGACTGGCAGCATGTGTATTGAACTTTTAAATGCTGTACTTTGGGCTGCTGTGTATCCACTGATTAAATCTGCTCTGGTTTTAGCTCTATGAAACTTCTGTGTTCTAACTTTTTGAGCTAGTATTTCCCCTATGGCAGTTAATGTGCACTAAAGGTTATTCCTGGGACGCTATAGGGAGAGATGTTACTTGTTTAGGCTCATTTCTTGGATATGTGGTTTCAAAATGATGGGAATTTACAGTTTGTTTTTTTTTCCCTCAGAATATTCCCAAACAGCATTCAAAAGTGTTGACTGACTGAAGTAAAGGTGTATTTCATTGTCACTTTTCAGCCCAGCAACAATGCATCTGAAATATGAGTTTCCTTTTCAGTAATTGAAAGCATTTGTTTTTCTCTTGCAGATTGCATTCTCACAGCACAGCAACTTTATGGACCTGGTACAGTTCTTTGTGACATTCTTCAGGTAAAATCCTTTCTGTTTCTTCTTTAGGAAAGCTCTTTGGGGGTTGGGTTTGAGTGCGGTGTTTGGTTTTTTGTTGTTACGGGGTTTTTACTTAAGCATCCTGTTTGCATCACAGCCCAGAAAATGGCAATCTCCTCTATGTGTAAAGTATTTAATGAGGAAATATGTTAGGAAAATTGGCTGCCCATCTGTGCAAATGCATCTTGTGCTGTGCAGGGGGGTGAGGGAGGCTTTTTGAAATGGAGAACTTTTAAAATGCTTCAGAAGACAGCTTCTGAGTTACCACATCGTACAAGTCATGTGTGGCTTGCAGAAACTGCAGCTACTCACACGTTACTAGAGACAAATCATAACTTAAGGAAGTGATTTTGCAAAGAGTTAAGTATCGGCTGATTTCAGGCTCCTTAGGTAGCACCTTTTGTTTTTCAGCTGCACTCTGAAAACATTGCAGGTTAAATACAAACAGACATTTCAATGTGATTGAAGCCAAACACCCTCCTGTCCTTCATGAGCTACGTGAAGCAAATGGGTGATTCCACAGGAGACGGAACCAACAGAAGCAGTTTCAGTACTCGCTTTGTCTTCCATCCTCCAAGCAAAGTACAGCCCTAACAGAGGTTAAATATCTCCTGAAGCATAGCAGAACATCTCTGTGAGGCTTCAAAATCTACTGCATTAGCCTCTGTTTTAGGAACTGTTAATACTCCACATATATAAACCAATACTTGACCATTAGGAAGTCCCTCAAAGGGACATACACGGAGTAAACAGTACTCCAGATCTTACAACCTGCTTAAGGAAGGCAATATTATGCCCATTTAAAACGAACAGTGGGAATAATATCTTGCTTTAGATTCCATGCTAAATTTAGTTAAAGCAAGGTCCTTCAGGCAAGTGGTTTGTATCAGTTTCATGTTTTTAGGATGTAGCTTTTGCAGAGTGGAGTGTACTTTAGCACAATCCCGGGTAAACAGCAGGCTGGGATCACCACTTTGCTTCCACTGATACGGAGTAAATGTTTACTCCTGGATCACACTTAAGCATTTGTTCTGCTGAATCCATCACAATCAAGGTCTTCCCTAAAAATCTTGGTGGCAGGTAATTGCTTATAAGGAGAATAAATGGGGAAGCAGTTGGATCCTTAATTCCTTTTTAATGGCATAAGATCAATCCACACTATAAAAACCTCCCATTAGTTCTTTCCAGACCCAGATCCACCTGCATATGAGAGTTTGAAACTTCAGTAAGAGTGATTCCTCCAGTTCCAGTATTGGAAGACAATCACAGTTTGAAGCAGAAGAAAGGTGAATTATGTATCCCAATGAACACATAGAGCTGAAAAGACATGTCCAACAGTTAGGCAGGTTGAAGGTAGTCAACAGTGATTTTCCTTCCCTCCATCACTGCTATCATGGATCTCCTTGAGAAGTAATGTTGCAGTATTAAGATCCTACTATGCCAAAGGAATAAGAAATGTGTATTTGGGAGAAGAGAGTTTATTGGTGTTTTCCAAGTAAGCATTTATAATGTATTAAAAATCCTTTGATTCTTTAACTGCAGCTACTGCTTAGTTCCTCTTCCTCTATTTTATTTTACAACTCCCTAATTAAGCAGCGTATTAGAACAGCATGATCCATCTCTGCTGTTTGTAGGGGGAACTATTGAAACGCTGGCATTTTTAATGCTCCAGGGTGCATTTCATAATTACACTTGAATCCAAGTTAGATCATAAATAAGTAATATCTGATAGCCCCCTGTGATGTTAATGAGATAGAGTTGGCTGAGAATTTGCACACTGAGAAAAGGCAATGAAAATGTTTCCTGCAAAGCCTAAATATAGTTGGTAAAACTACCTTTGGGATACAGACCACCTCTAACTGGAAAACTGAGAGATATATCAATTCTTGGAGTGTTATCATAGGACAGTTTGGGTTGGAAGGGACCTTCAAAGCTCATCTAGTCCAACACCCCTGCAATGAGCAGGGGCATCTTCAACTAGATCAGGTTGCCCAGAACCACATCCAGCCTGGCCTTGGATGGTGCATCCACCACCTCTGGGCATCTTGTTCCATATTTTACCATAATGGACACAAAAAAAGAGTTTGTTGTGGAAAATGGATGTTTAGAATGACTTTCTGTTGGCACATGCAAGGGTCTTGCTTCATTTTGCCATTCTGCAGGCAGTTTGGGGGATTTTTTTGGTGCTGTGGTGCATTGCATCTTCTAGAGGCCACATTCTCCATTGTAGCCCCATCTTAAACATGCTTTTTCACCTTGCTACTGGAAGAAACAGCTGTGCCTTGAGCTGCCTGGGGAACCATGCAGTGAAACGTGGGGGTCAGATTGTCAGTGTCATTGCTGACGTTGGTGTTGATTGAGGTCTAGTCAGTCCTTGCAATGGGCACTGCAGACCAAGCTGGATGCCCAGACTCCAGCACTGCTGAGTTTGTGGAGTGTCTCAGGCTGGACTTGGTGAGGCACAGAGCGTGATGGAGAAGCCAGGAACCTGGCCATGCATTAAACAGCATCAGGCAGGATGGGATGAAACAGGACTGCTGGATTTGATTTTCACTTCATGAAGAGCTGGGCTGCTGTGGATCAGACGTGGGGTGTTCCTCACGTTTGGAGGTGCTGTTCTACTTGTGCAGCTCCTTCTGGAGTCAGCGTTCGATGCAAAGCTGGGCATGTGGCTGTGTGTTGCCAGGGTTTTATTTTGCATCACGTTAATGTTTTATTTCAAGCTATGAAAATGTCAGTGAATAAAGGTTGGGTAGAACGGTGCAGTTACGGGGTCATTAATACTGCATTATAATTGGAGCTGCAGGAGCAATGATATTGTTAACATTTGCAGAGCTAAATGACTTGCAAGCAAACTGGATTTTTCTGTTTCCTCCTCTTGGCTTTTCGTAACACAGCTCTTTAATTTCCACATGTCCTGGGTTAACTGTTACAGCTGAACCTGGGACAACAGATTTTCTTAGAATCCCGGAATCCCAGTGGAAGGGACCTCCAGGATCATCTGGTCCAACCTTTCCAGTCACAGCATGACCTACACTAGATGTCCCAGCACCCTGTCCAGACCAGTCTTAACAGTGTCCAGTGCTGGAGAGTCACCACTTCCCTGGGGAGATTATTCCAGTCGCTGGTTGTTCTCAGTGTGGAACATTTCCCTCTTGTGTCCGGTTGGAATCTCCCCAGGAGCAACTTGTGCCCATCACCCCTCGTCTTTCCCATGGAAGTCCTTGTCAACAGGGAGTCTCCATCTTCTTTGTAGCCACCCTTTAAACACTGGCACATGGTGACAAGGTCTCCCTGAGCCTTCTCTTCTCCAGGCTGGACAGTCCCAGCTCTCTCAGCCTTTCCTCACACGCTTCCCAGCCCTTGGATCATCTCCATGGCTCTTCTCTGTAGAGTAGTTTTGCTGTTGTCTTTCAGCAGGTAGTTAGGGCTATTTTGACAGTCTCTAGTAAGCATTTTTATTAGTATCTGTGTGTCCTTATCTTGCAAAAAATCCATGTATGCCCCCTCACCTGCCTATAACGTGTATATCTCACTAGTGCACATACGCATACGGAGGATGTAAAAGTACTTGAGGCCTTCTAAACTCATGTTGTTGCTCAGTGATCCCCCCCCTTTTTATTAATTATGGAAACCAAATACATCTGTATTTCTTGTGCTTTTCTGCTTTATTAACCAGTTCTGCAGAGATTTAGGAGTGTTAAGAACAGTTTGAATGAAGTAAGGATGTGTAAACACCACAAGAAACAGCAGAACAAGGCTTGAAAGCATGGCTTGTATTCTAAGTGGTGACACAGCTGGCTGTAAAAGAGTCGAGGATGCTGCTGGTAACCCTGCAGCCAGTCAAGAGGAGAGCTCTTGCCCCAAAATTAGGATGGTGGCAGCAAGGTTACAGCATGTCACTGCTGCCATTGCTTTTCCTGGTGTAGCAGCCCTAAGAAGCTCAAAATGAAGAGATGGAGGTAAGGATCAGCAGACTTCCCTAAAGGGTCAGAAGTGTGAACAAACCTGAAGCCAAAGGGTCCTGCTAAAGAAGCTGTTGAGGGTATAAAAGACCTATAAACCCTATAAATTAGGTTTGTTGACTCTAGGAAAGAAGCCAGATGTGGTGAGGACCTGTCAGCCAGGATCTGTTGTCCTCTGTGTGGGATGCACATGGTGTTGGCCAGACCAGCTGGCCAATAGATTTGGCATTTGTGGGTGTGAGAGTGTAAATGGGTATAATCAGTTTTTCTCTGCGGTTTTGTCGAATATAATCACCTTCAGCCTGGGGAAGGCTCCAGGGAGGCCTCATTGCAGCCTCTCGTGCTTAATGGGGGTTGTAAGAAAGATGAGGAAAGACTTTTTAGTAGGGCCTGTAGCAGTAGAACAAGGGGAATGGCTTGAACCTGCCAGAGGGGAGACTGAGATGAGCTCTGAGGCAGAAGCTCTTCCCTGTGAGGGTGCTGAGGCGCTGGCACAGGGTGCCCAGAGAAGCTGTGGCTGCCCCATCCCTGGCAGTGTTCAAGGCCAGGTTGGACACAGGGGCTTGGAGCAACCTGCTCTAGTGGAAGGTGTCCCTGCCCGGGGCAGGGGCTGGAACTGGAGGAGCTTTAAGCTCTCTTCAACCCAACCATCCTGTGGTTCTATGATTCTATTCTAGGATCTCATCCTGAGCTTTGTTAAACTGATTTACCACAGACTGCTGTTGTCTTCTACTGCACTTCTGTGTCCTCACATGCATCGTTTTACCACCTTTCTCAACTATTGTATGTCTTGTCTTTCATATGTTGAAAGAAGCCTTTGAAACATCCTTCTAAGTGTGTTCATTACTGACTCCCTCTAGTCCCATCATAGTCTTACAATGATTATTAGAGAATTGGGCATATTTCATGAACGGAACAGAAGTTGCCAGTTTTGTGTTTTCATCACATCAAACCTCTTGTGTCTCTACTAAGGTCTGACTATCAAATGGTGCAATTTTATTTTGGTGCCAATAATTGGGCTAGTTCCTCAGAAGACTTGAGAGAGAACAGTATTTGTCTCTGTGCAAGTCAGGCAGATGGTTTAATGTGCTGTATATTGTTTTTCCTGGCTGTAAGCCTTTGCCCAGTGTTTTCAGTAAGTGGGAATGACCTGAGTCAATAATTCAAATCTAGAGTTGTGCTGCAGGTATTTTGTTTACTCTTTTTGCTTATTAAGTATTTTTTATTGCAGCACAAATGGCATTACTACATAATGCCTAAAATACAGCCTGAATCCCTTTTGGAGGAAAAGGAAGAGCTTGGGAGCGTCTTCACATTATATCCAACAAGAAAGAAGTTTTACAGTTCAGCATCCTTCCTGTTTTCCATGTTGTCCTCATCATGCTCTACTTTGTCCTCCACAATGGTCACATGCAGACCAGAGCAATGAGGCTATTTGGTCTCTCCTCCATTCATTAGTCCCATCATTATCTGTGCCCCTTTATGCTTTTGGCCTCTAAAGTCTCCTGTGACAATGTCGTGGCTTGTGTGATATAAGCAGTTTGGGTTTTTAAACCTTTATTGGGTGGGATTTAGTTTATAGCTTTGATGCTATTTAGGTTTCTTCATGTTGTGTTGAAGTTCTAATCAGTGCAGCTGATGGACACCAAAGAGCAGTTTGGTTACCAGACATAGTGTCCACTTTAGGCTGAGCCACATCACTCTTCACTGATAATTCTGGTATTTCTGACGAGTTAAGTTGTCAGGATGACCAGGTTAGTGGAGAGACTGCAGAAGAGAAGAACTAAGAATGGAAGGAGTCACCATAGACAACACCACGCTTGGTCCCCTGTCCCGTTGTAGCTGCAGCCTGCTCAGATGTCCCTGCCTTTGGAGTAGCTTGTTTTCCTGCCTGAAAATAGTATAAGGGAAAAACCTTCAAAGCACAGGTCAAAATAGCACCAATTTCCATTACAGTTTCATCATGTGTCCAATGGTTTTTGGTGTGTTTACTTAAAGCTCTGTCTTCTAGACCTGCAAGATGACTTTTTCCCTTTATCTAATGTTATGCCCAAGAAGGACTTGCAAATCTGAACCCTAAGAAGCAAACCAAACCCGAATTCAAATACTCCAAACAAACAAAAAACCCCAGACAAATATATTAATACCTGCCTTCCCAAAAGACCTCAAACCTCTAGTAAGACTCCCATGTGTTTATGGAAGCTGCCCCCATTTTACATGGTGTCAGATGGGTCGTGCAAGCCAAGAAGTAGGTTCTTAAAACAGACACAATGAAAACTAGCATCACCTGCTATAAATAAGGTGGGTTGTGGCTTGTTAAACCTTGGTGCCATCTTCAGCAGCAGGAGAAGGTCAGATCTGTAGATCAGATCTGTTGGTTTGCTGTTGGCTGCAGATACCTGTTTAGCAAAGGCAAACCATGTGTACTCCTCCTGCATTATGACTTTCTCCAATTATTATGAGGTTTAATGCATCAAGTACTTAAAAATGTGTCCTGTAACTCTCCAGCATATTAAAATTTACTTTTAAATAGCACTTAAATAGCTCCCAATTCATCAAAATAATTTGGGGGGTGTTTCTAGTAATCATTGCAGTGCTTTCTGAAATTATTAAGTGACCTATATATGTTAAAGCATATTAGTACTGAAGCTGCTGTATATTTTGGCATTTAAACCTGCCATGTTTTACTAGTAATTTGGATGTTGATAAACACTGTAGGAAAGGTTAATAATTGGGCCCTAATATGCCAGATGGATTTTCTTCTCTCCTCCTGAGAACACATCGTCTCAAAGTGCTGATGAAGTTTTCCAGCCATTTAAAAATGAAAAGTAGTTGTTTGAAGAGCTTTAAGGATACCTGGAGTGGAGGGAATATCCTCCCTGCTGTGAAAAAGAGCTTTGAGTACAGAATAATGCCAGAAAGAGTGGTAAAGTTCAGGGGTTTGGTCAAGGTGGGAATACCCTGTGGTGTAAAGAGAGCCGAAGGTCTGTCAGCTAACGATTAATGGACGTGTTGAAGCCAGCTGAGAGGAGATAACTTAGAGCCATGTAGCTCGTTGACTGGACTTAAATAATCTAAGAAATAATTAAGAATGACTTAGACTATTTATCAAATAGAATATTGTCCATAAAACGTAACTGGAACTTCTCCCTGTCTTAGAATATTAATGCTGTGTAAGCATAAACCCTTATAACTTGTGTGGGTGAGACACAGGTTGTAAGTTAGGTAGAACCTAACTCAAAAGAGGAGTCAGGGGATGAAAAACTCCCCAGGGGTGTTAGGTGGCTGCAGATGGCTCTTTTTCCTTTCAGTTGGTTTCATAGAATCATAGAATCACAGAATGGTTTGGGTTGGAAGGGACCTTCAGATCATCAGAGCAGGTTGCTCCAAGCCCTGCCCAACCTGGTCTTGAACACTTCCAGGGATGGGGCAGCCACAACTTCTTGGGCAACCTGCTCTAGTGCCTCACCACCCTCACTGTGAAGAACTTCTTCCTTATATCTAACCTAAACTTCCCCTGTTTAAGTTTTGACTCATCACCCCTTGTCCTATCACTACAGTCCCTGATGAAGAGTCCCTCTCTGGCATCCTTCTAGGCCACCTTCAGATACTGGAAGGCTGTTCGAGGTCTTTGTGCAGCTTCTCTTCTGGCTGAGTTCTCTGGTTTCCTCTTTTTCTGCTGTAAATACTGAACTGCTCTCAAATGGACTCACCCCTGGCCTTAGGAATGTGGACATCCAACAGTTGATAGTTCAGGTGCAGCTACTGGGTGTGCTGCCTTGCCTGTACATCACGTTTGCAGGACTGCTCTGGGATGTTACAATCCCAAGAACATTTCCATCTCCTTTACTTTCTTTTCAGAGAGATGTGTGAGGAGAAGCAATGTTTGAGATAGAGGAAGGTGTAGAAAGAGGACTTGAATGAACAGGGATGAAGGAGGCTCTTGGTAGGCTGTTATTTTTGGAGGAGAAAGAAACAGAAGGAGAAGGTAAAGCAGGTCTGGCAGTGAAGATTTCTTTGTAAAGCAATTTGGAAATGGGTGACTGTTCACAGCTGGCACAGAGGTGGATGAGGCTGAAGTTCAGGAGAAAGCAGGACAGGGCATGGTGTTTGACCAGGACTCTGCCCAACCGTAGGCTTTCACTCCACATCATTTTCCAAGACAACATTCATTCCATGCAGCGTTTCTTTCCACTGCTTCCATATTTACACAGTTGCTTCCCAAGAGAAAGTATGGAAGAAAAAAAAGCTTCTTTAAAGCTGCCTATGTGAGGACAGGTCTTTTTACCTTATTTCAGGATAGTTTAGGCTGAGGAAAGCCAGCACATAGATCTTGACTTCGCTCTACCCCCAGGGCTCCTCCAGTAGGTGATGGATTGAAGCCCAGCAAGCTTGTGCTGCCTTTTATTCCTCCCTTTGCTGCCAAGGGGAGGTAGTGCAGGGGGGAAATGTATTTCCTTAGAGATTTTACAGCTTTTGTGGGTATTTGCTGCCTCCTTGTGACGGTACAAAGATGAATGGTGCTGTTCCTCTGAAATACAGGGTTGTGGTGAGCTGTTCAGGAGTTTTTATTAGTCCCTAATTGTTAATTCCTGACTGTGCTTTCTTCAGGAAGTCTTGGCTGTGGTGCCAGAAGTGAGGCAGGAAAGAGAAGCCTGTGAGATTCTGGCATGTACAATCTCATGTAATGTTGCATTTTGGAAAGGGGATTTAATATGAGGATAAAGGTGGTTCTCTTAGTTCTTCACTCCAGCTTTCTTCTCTGAGGGAGTAAATGAATATGTAGGGAGACACCATATTCAAATCATGGAGTCATGGAACGGTTTGTGTTGGAAGGGAGCTTAAAGCTCCTCCAGCTCCAACCCCTGCCCCGGGCAGGGACACCTTCCACTAGAGCAGGTTGCTCCAAGCCCCTGTGTCCAACCTGGCCTTGAACACTGCCAGGGATGGGGCAGCCACAGCTTCTCTGGGCACCCTGTGCCAGCGCCTCAGCACCCTCACAGGGAAGAACTTTTCCATACCTGACATGGACAACTCACTGAGGTCACGTTTGTCCTAAAAAGGAGCCATCCTGATAGGAACTCAGCATGTTTTGACATGTATCCTCAGTTTGGTGTGTATGTTTCTGGTGCTGTCTGATAGATAGATATGAATACATCTCATAAGGGTCACCTACAGAAAGGTGGAGATCTCAATGACAGGATGTGACAGTGCAGGTTCCTCTATATGGTTGATAACCTGAGAAACTCCTCCTGAAGGTAAATCTCTGTGAAATGAGCCTGTATAATACAGAGGTACTGGAAGTTGTTGAAGCATCTCTCCAGCTCTTTGGACTTCCATCTCCTTTCCCCAGATGAGGGGATACTGAGGAGGCAGACTTGGATAAGCCATGGCAATAGCTGTTATCCATAAGCTACATCTGAAATGCTCTATCCTGAGATGGATCCTCTCACTGGAGTCATGAGCTGAATGTGATGGCCTTGTAGGCACTGAGCTTTGGCAGCCTCTCCAGGAGACTCCTGCACATGTTTTATATATTGTTGTTTTCATGATTCAATTAAATGAGGAACCAGGAATGTTTTTCCCTACTGCTTTGAAGATTTCGATTTATTTCCACCCTCCATTTGTACAATGATGTTAAAATGATACTAAAACCAAAGCAGACCAAAGCTTTAGCTCATGGTCTCAGCTGTGCTGGGTTTGCATGGAGACATCTTGGATTTGTGCTCTTCAGGGAGCATTGTCCTCTTTTGGCCTCAAAGATAAATCATATGTTGCACCTTAGAAAGAATTTATGTTTCTTGGAGAAAAAGGGAGCTTAAAACAAGAGGAAGAAAGCTTACCAAAGCCGTTGAGCAAGTGTGGTGACATTCATGCTGTGGGGAGCTGACAGGAGTCCCAAGACAAATGTGGGCACTCAAAACTTTGGTAGTCCATCATTCACTCATGCCTGCTCATGTGTGGCCTAAGTGAAAATCCATCTAGTCCATATGTGACCTTGTCCAGGAGAGAAATACTGTTTCCAGGTGGTACAGATAGTCTGCTGTGGTGCTTAATGCAGCAGCAGGGGGCTTTGGGAAAGCTGAAGGTATGAACAGGTATGGCCAGGTTGGACACAGGGGCTTTGAGCAACATGGTCTAGTAGAAGGTGTCCCTGCCCATGGCAGGGGCTTGGAACTGGATGAGCTTTAAGGTCTCTTCCAACCCAAACCAGTCTGGGGTTCTATGAAATCCTCAATCATCAGTAATATATGTTAGCTTCTTTACCAAAACAGCAATTAAAGATTTAAGGTATATGCTTTATAGCAATTAAAGATTTAATGTATATGCTTTATTAGTTAATCCCAATCTGATGCACTCTCTAGAGAGGTGTGCTGCCAACTGGAGATTATATTGGGGTGTCACTGGGAGACTACCAAGCCTCATACATTACCCACTGCTATTCTTTCAAGTGGGCACCAGTGAGTGTCATAGCCAGGAGCTATGAGGTCTGAGGCGTATCAAGGAGGATTAGAGGGTCCTGGGAGCAGTGGTGGAGGGACTCTGTAGAACAAGTAGTTTTTGCACCAATCCTCCCTGAGCAAGAGAAGGGGTTGGAAAGGGCCAGTTGAATCTGATGAATCCATAAATGATTACAGGAGTGGTGCCAGAGCCAGGGTTTGGCTACTTAGACCATGGGACTGGCTTCGAGAAACATGGTCTGATGGGGTCCATCTGTCAGAGAAGAGGAAGAGCATCTTCACTTAAAGGCTTGACAAGCTGATGACGAGGGCTTTAAACTACAGTTGCAGGGAGGGGAACCTCAATCCATCCCATTCCTACCAGTTTGATGCCAGTGCCAGCAAGAAACACCCAAAGCCAGGAGGGGGATCAAAGGTCAGCAGGAGAGCACCTGCAGAGCAGCACAAAGGAATTCCAGCCTCTCGACCCAGCTTAAATGCCTCTGTGCAAATACGTGTGGCATGGGGAATAAATCAGAGGAGTCAGTGATCATAAAATCACAGAATGATTTGGGTTGGAAAGAACCTTAAAGCTCCTCCAGTTCCAACCCCCTGCCCCGGGCAGGGACACCTTCCACTAGAGCAGGTTGCTCCAAACCCCTGTGTCCAACCTGGCCTTGGACACTGTGCATGCCTGCAGGGTTATGATCTTACTGCCATCACAGACATGTGGTGGGATGGCTCCTATAACTGGAGTGCTGGAATGGAAGGATACAGGCTCTTCAGGAAGGGCAGGCTGGGGAGACAAGGAGGGGGTATCTCCCTCTATGTCAATGATCAGCTGCATGGGGATGGATGAGGAGCCAACCGAGAGCTTATGGGTCAGGATTAAAAGGAGGGCAAGGACAGGGGACTTTATAGTGGGATTTGCTATAGGCTGCCTGAGCAGGAAGACCAAATGGATGAGGCAATAGACAGATAGGTGCATCCTCATGTTCACAAGCCTTGGTCCTTATGGGGGGTCTTCAGCCACTTTGAAGCACACCCCAATACATGAGCAATCCAAGAGGTTTCTAGAGTGCATTGGTGATAACTTCCTTCTCCAAGTGATAGAGGAGCCAAGGAGGGGAGGTACCGTGTGGATCTGGTTCTCACCAACAAGGAGGGGCTGTAGAATGTGAAGCTCGAGGGCAGCCTTGGCTTCTGTGACCGTGAAATGGTGTTCAAGACCTTTAGGACAGCAAGGAGGGTGCACATCAAGCTCCCTGTCCTGGACTTCAGGAGAGCAGACTTTGATCTGTTCTATGATTCTATGAAGCAGGAAAATCAAAGTCACTAACAATGCTTGTCTAAACTATTTTTGCTTGCAGAAAAATGGCCAGGCTTTTACAGTGAAATAATGTCAGATTTTAATATGTTGAGAAAATGTGGGGGAAGTGATTGGAATACATATGTCTTAGAATGTAAAAGGCCCCAAAAAATCTCACCATGATCCTGCTTAGGTTTATAAAGAAATAGGCACCGTAGGAGTCTTTCAAAGCTGTGCAGACGTTTTAATGCTGAAGTGACACAAGTGCCAGTATTTTATTCTCATACACTATATGATAGTAAAACATATTTCTGTGCATATCCAAGCCTGAGAAATAAAACCTTGTTGCCCCTTGAGTGTTCAGTGCCCGATCACATGCAGCTTTCATAATACATGGGCTATGGATAATGCCACGTAATGAGGAATGGGCTCTCCTCCTTTTGCATCTCAGGGAATGGTTCCTGCTGTCTGTCCTTATTTTATTTATACGTATTTCTGAGGCTTTGCACTACTCACTGCTGCAGAATTTGCTGTTGGAGAGTAGGACTCCCAGTTGCTGAAGTAGTTGCTTGAAGGCCAAAATGTGCAGCCCCTTGAAGCTTGTGGAAGGTAAACAGCATGTTATGAAGAGAGGGAACAGGAGGGAACTGATGGCATTGGTCATTATAAGCTGGTTTTTTGGTCAGCAGTGCAACTATGGCTTCATGTCCAAGTAGAAGCAGTCTTCCAGTAAGTAAAGGGGCTGACAAGAAACCTGGAGAGGGGCTTTGGACAAGGGATGGAGGGACAGGACAAGGGGAATGGCTTGAACCTGCCAGAGGGGAGACTGAGATGAGCTCTGGGGCAGAAGCTCTTCCCTGTGAGGGTGCTGAGGCGCTGGCACAGGGTGCCCAGAGGAGCTGTGGCTGCCCCATCCCTGGCAGTGTTCAAGGCCAGGTTGGACACAGGGGCTTGGAGCAACCTGCTCTAGTGGAAGGTGTCCCTGCCCGGGGCAGGGGTTGGAGCTGGAGGAGCTTTAAGCTCCCTCCCAACACAAACCAGGCTGGGATTCTATTATCACTGGAGTCATGGATATTTGTATGAGTAGGGTGGGAGAGCACAGTGGGAACCACGGTGTTGTTTGGAAATAGAAGGTTTGGGGATTGAGTTTTGGAAGCAGAGCTGAGTTTCTGGTCAAAGGCAGGGAGTACTGAGCAGTCACAGTCTTTCTCCCACCATAGTCTTTCCTGCATGGCTGAGGTCTGAATTGGAAGCCCCAGAATGGCAAGAACGAAGCCGTGCCCAGAGGCAGGGAGAGGGGCACACCAGTCCCCCCTTCAACAGAAACCCCTGTTGTAGCATACAGTGCCCAGCAGTCAGTGTAAATAGTGCCCCTTAGGAAATAAGTTACCTATTTTCTTCTTCCTTTAAGTGCTGTCTTTAAATGTACCCTAGAGAGCGGGGAGGGAGATTTGGAGACATTTTCTCTTACCCATCAGTGTGGCACTTGAGAAGAGAGACTTTCCTTGGGATCCAGATACCCAAACGGAAAGATTTTGATCTTAGAAAGCTTGTGTGCCTTGAAGTTGCTCATTAAGCATTCAGCATGATAAGATCTAACTGTCAATAGAGACAGCTATTATTACTATTACTATTTATTGCTTTTTGTTAAATCTGCTTCTTTGCACTTTCCCTAGAAGTTGATAAATTTATTCCTCCTTTTTTCCTCTTTAGATTTAAGGAGAGCAATATAGAGTTGGGGAAATCAGGAAATGCCTATAGTTCTGCAACAGCCAGTTAAAAAGAACCCCACTACTATACACTTTATCTTAGGTTAGAGAAGAATAAATAATCAATTTTCTCTGCTTCTGTCAAGGCTTTTCTTTTTTGGGTTATTCTCTCACTTTAAATATCACCCAAGATAGCAAATACTGGCTTTTTCAGTTTGATTAAATCTTTCAGCCTTACTGTCTGATTTCCTGGTGAAGGCTGGTGGATGTCATATAAGGAGGTCAAATAGGTAACTTGGGAACAACAGTTTTTGCTGATAAAATAGATGTACATCATTCCTCACCAGGTGTCACAGGCACTGAACTGTGCAAACCACTCTGCTGTATTATCTTCTATCCAAGTACCTCTAAGCATCCTATGAACTTTTAGTCTGTTTCTTTTATTTACTAGAGTTTTTCAGCTGCTGTCATATTGTGAACAAGGACAATAAGATATGTTCTTTCTCTTCTCCCTTTACAGTTGTTTCCTGTCTTTGCTCCTGGTGGCAGCTGTGGTTTGGAAGATCAAGCAGAGCTGCTGGGCATCACGACGAAGAGAGGTTGAAATGACAAAACTGAATGCTATCTCTTCAATGACTTCTTAAATAGTTGCTCTCTGTTGTATTTATTCACATATGTATAGCATTAACCTTCAGTTAAGGATAAGCTCCACTAATCTATAAGTGCTTCTGTTTAGGGATTTATAATAGTGTACATTCGATTACAGTTTCAGTGACAAACGATGCTATTTTAGTATCCTGATGCTGCAGTTTCTGTGAAGCACAAAAAAAATAGGGGTGAATGTCCTGAGTTCCAAGAACTCAGCCTCGAGACTGAAATGTATTTCTAGTAGAAATATAACCCTACTGTCATTTAGGAGATTCTTTACGTCTGTTTCGAAAGAGGAGGTTTCTGCACTGAACCTCTCACCCACATTAGCCCCTGCTTCAGTCTTTTTAAAGAGGCTGATTCCCATTTTCAAGTTAAAAGCTTGTCTAAACGGTTTGGGTGGGTGTTTTGGGGTGGTTTTTTTTCCCCTTAGAGCATAGTAGCAGAAGATCCTGGGAGAAGCCACCCAGGATTTGGAAAGCTTTTGTGTACTACTTAAAAGGTGACTTCTAGTGCCAGACCTTTCTCCTCTTTGGCCCATACCAGTTTCCCAATTCCTTCCTGTTTGCAGCATGTAAAAAAATATGTGCTTTACACCCCCCAAAAAAAGGTTCCTCCTTGTTTATCCTTGTTGCATTTGGTGGGTTTTTTTCCACCACTCTTTTTTCTTGCTTCTCAGTTGAAGCTAATTTTGTGTTACACCCAAAGCACTCAGGCTGACTAAGACAGGATGGCCAACATGTTGTCGCTCTGTAGCATACAGAATGTGCCCTTATCTCTCATTTTTAAGCTGAAATCGTAGAATTAGAGAGTAGTTTGGTTGTGAAGGGAGCTTAAAGCTCCTCCAGCTCCAACCCCTGCCCCGGGCAGGGACACCTTCCACTAGAGCAGGTTGCTCCAAGCCCCTGTGTCCAACCTGGCCTTGAACACTGCCAGGGATGGGGCAGCCACAGCTTCTCTGGGCACCCTGTGCCAGCGCCTCAGCACCCTCACAGGGAAGAGCTTCTGCCCAAGAGCTCATCTCAATCTCCCCTCTGGCAGGTTCAAGCCATTCCCCTTGGCCTGTCCCTCCATCCCTTGTCCAAAGCCCCTCTCCAGGTCTCCTGGAGCCCCTTTAGGCCCTGGAGCTGCTCTAAGGTGTCCCCTTCAGGAGCCTTCTCTTCTCCAGGCTGAACAAGCCCAGATCTGTCATGGGAGACCTTCATAGGAAGTCATCACCCAAGAGCAGATGCCTCCTAAGGAGTGAGGTGTGTTTCTCCCCTGCTTTTCGATTTTAGGGTGAAATATGCCCATTCCCATAGACTTGCCTCCCAGCTGCCCTGCTGGGATGAGGCTTGTGGCCGCTGCAGGCACCCAGCCATGTAACTGTTCTATTCAAGGGTAGTTTATTCATTATGTAGTAGTTGATCAAGGCTGTTCTGGGGATTAATTTTTACAGTGCTGAAATTCAGTGCAAGTGCCCATTTCGTGCATATCTTCCAAACTCTGTGTCTGGTTGGACTTGCCAGTGCAGTAGTGGGAATAGGATAAATTTATTCAATCTGAGGATCTCCTTTCTTCTAATAAAGCAGGATGATGCCTGATAACTCTTCCTCTTTCTGCTTCGGATGTTTTTGCTCTTTACTAGTGAACGCAAATGCATAATATAATCAGTGGCTTTCAAGCAGATAACCCTTCATCTTTGAAGTAATTTAAGTCTTTGAGGTTTTCTGTACTCTCTGAAGGTAGATAAATTTTTACGAGGGCAGCTGGCTTTTTCCTTCTCACTTTCTTGGCAAGCAAGTAAGCTGGAGTCAGCACAACATTCCCTGTTGGCTCCTGGGGTTAAATGTTATCTAGGAATGTATGAGGAATATAGACTGAGAAGTAAATACTGTGCTTTGGAGCTCAGTTAAAATACTTTAGCAGTGGCCTAAATGAAAAATGTCTCGATAAATTCAGTTCCTTGCAGTCTGATGTGTGTTTTAAGGAAAAAAGCTGGTGAACTCACAACATATTAATATGTTTTGGTCTAAATTCAATTTACACATGTGTCTGTCCATTGGTGTGTCCTTTTCCTGTCAGATTCCTTTCTTTCACTGTTGTCTTGCTCCTTCTTTTCATCCAGTGTCTGTCTTGTAGTTCATAGATCTCTGTTATTCCATTCCTTTTTTGTTAGAAATACTTGTAAAACTCTAGAAACCTGGAGAGGGGCTTTGGACAAGGGATGGAGGGACAGGACAAGGGGAATGGCTTGAACCTGCCAGAGGGGAGACTGAGATGAGCTCTGGGGCAGAAGCTCTTCCCTGTGAGGGTGCTGAGGCGCTGGCACAGGGTGCCCAGAGGAGCTGTGGCTGCCCCATCCCTGGCAGTGTTCAAGGGCAGGTTGGACACAGGGACTTGGAGCAACCTGCTCTAGTGGGAGGTGTCCCTGCCCGGGGCAGGGGTTGGAGCTGGAGGAGCTTCAAGGTCCCTTCCAGTAGAAACCACTCTGGGATTCTGTGAAACCATTTTAAATCTTTGCCATGCCATCATTAGATACCTTTATAAAGACTGTCTCCAGAAACAAAAGTCCACCCCAAAATTCTTTTGGTATTATCCAAGATGTTTTTATAACTTGCAGGGTGTTTATTCTATAAAGACTCCCAATAAATTCTAGCAAGGCTCTCTTTAAACATTAGTGGTTAAAATAATCATAGAATCACAGACTGGTTTGGGTTGAAGAGACCTTCAAGCTCATCCAGTTCCAACCCCCCTGCATGGGCAGGGACACCTTCCTCTAGACCAGGTTGCTCAATGATTAATAGTAATTTGCTACACTGCAAGTTTAAAGTGTACCCAAGCTCCCCCTGTGCTCTGAGGATGTTTCTGAAGTGGGTCACTTATAGATCTTCCTTCCTTTGGAGGTGCTTGCTCTCTTTGGGTTTCTCCAGTACCTTTACAGGGCTTTTGGGTCACAGTTTGCAGGCTGCAGTGGGAAGAACAGATTTTGCTTCCCTGCCCATGGCAGGGGGGTTGGAACTAGATGATCTTAAGGTCTTTTCCAACTCTAACTCTTCTATGATTAACTAATTTTTTCCTCTATAAACTGCTGACACATTCGATGGAGACCACCTCCTCCACCTTCTCCCACCACATTACAGTGTAGAGGCTGGGTGAACGTAAGGGGAATTAAGCAGCAGTGGCAGGACACTCGATTCAGACATCCATCATCTTGTGAACTTTGAGGTAATATATGCTGCAGCCCTGGAGGAAGGTATTTCTCTAGTTTGGGCTGTGTTTTTAGAAGTAATCATGTTGCAGTCGCCTGCTCCCATGGGTTGTACTGTAGTAATTCTGTGCTCATTCTCTAACCTTAACCCCAGCATAAGCAAAATATAACACAATCTGTGGGTAATTCCCAGCTATCAATCACTTCTGCTTCCAATATAAGCACTGCAGTGCCTAACTTCTTATCTCAGTGCAGAGTGAAAAGTAGATAGCTGGATCTGAGGGATGTATAGGATGGGAGAGGGGAGTGTGTTGAAAGGGCTGGTAGTCAGAGTTCTTCAGTATTGCTGGGAGAAGTTGTGCAGTTGGGCTTGGTGTGTCAGGTTAATGGAACAGAGCAGCATCATTTGGTTGAAGGTGAATTTGCATTACTCCTTACTGAGAAAGCAGTGTGCTACAAATCCAGAATCTACATCTGGATCTTGTACAGCGTATTTAAGGTCCTTTCCAACCCAAACCATTCTATGATTCTGTAAGATTCTCCCTTTTTTCCTTCCCTTTTCATTTCTGCAGCTAATCCTTCGTGACCACGTATCAGTGCTGATGCTCCTCGGCCTCCTGGCTAGAGGGTCTTTTGGGTGTGCAAACACTGTGTAGCAAATGTATAGTTGTAGGAAAATGAGTTTGGAGCACTGGGCAAAAGTTTAGGCCTTGCAGGGTATAAAGCTTGACCCAAAGTAAAAATGGGAACAATTTGTGTCATATCAGGCATGGAGGAGACGGGATTGTAAATTGTGTGTTTATTCCCTCTCCAGTGAGCACCAAGTTTAAGTACCTTCAGACATCTTAAAGAGGGGAAAATGGAAATCAAATGGCAGCTTTTATAGGAGGCTTAGGATGAGGTGAATGACATTAGGAAATAGGGATAGGAAACCTTTCTATCTTGTCTCTAGAAAATGACACATTAAATGTATCAAGGTGGTAATAGAGAATAATTCACAAAATACAAGAGTGGCTTTAGAAATTTAATATGCTCATCTGCTGTCATGAATTTTCAGTCCTATTTTATTTCAGCATCCAGCTCCTATTCTCTTCACCCTCGGTCTGCTTCATCTCCTCCACTTTGAGCAAGAAATAACTCTTCTTAACATTTCCAGCAATTGAAACATGGGTGGAGATTTGGCCAACCCAGTGTAACTGTATGAGGATTGGCCATGTCCCGTTGGGATGTGTGGGGAGCATAGGAATAGGAAAATGGAAGATGGCTTGAACCTGCCAGAGGGGAGACTGAGATGAGCTCTTGGGCAGAAGCTCTTCCCTGGGAGGGTGCTGAGGCGCTGGCACAGGGTGCCCAGAGAAGCTGTGGCTGCCCCATCCCTGGCAGTGTTCAAGGCCAGGTTGGACACAAGGGCTTGGAGCAACCTGCTCTAGTGGAAGGTGTCCCTGCCCATGGCAGGGGTTGGAAATGGAGGAGCTTTAAGCTCCCTTCCAACACAAACCATTCTATGATTCTGTAACTAAATTTGGGTGTCTAGACCTCAGCTGCACCTTTAACATACTTAAAATTGATTGCATCTTGTCTCCCTTCTTGCCAAGACTATCCAGGGCTGAATGTTTTTACTCTGTGCACTGCCCAGCTTATTCAGGATAGAGTTTGTGAACTGATTTACTGCAAGGATCATCCTTCTCTTTCCTGACCTCATTGCTGAAACCTTTTTCCCTCCCAAGTGGATTCAAACCATAGCAGCGCTGCTTTTCCACTGGCATCCTTCTCTGTAACATCCGAATACCATTTAGGCAGGTGATTTCTGTGCTCACTTGTGCAGCAAAGACTTTCCAAGGGATGTGTGCTGTGTCTTGCCCTGCCTTCATTTTCTTCCCCTTCCTGCTCTCACCTGTTAGTATTTCGTTCACCTCAAATCTTCTGTCTTAGATTGTGATTTAGGGCATCCTTTGTCAAAGGAAAGGATTCAAGATTGGAATATCGTCCAACTGTGTTAATCAGGATCGTCATCACTCTCTAGAGCCTGCAGTGGTGTTTTGGAAGGATCTGGTATCAGCCTTATGCAGGAACACGAAAAGGTCAGGCTACAAACGTCCCTAGATTCAGGCCACCCCTGGTGCTTCGAAGGTCTTGTAAGAAGTGAGATGTGCTGGTGCTGAGAGTTGCTGCTGTATTCTCCAAGCTCCCAGCAGTCATTTGGCGGGTAGCCCTTCTTGTTCCATAAAACTGACAGTGCTGTTCAGTGTCTGGCAGGGAGAAGGAGATCCTGACTTGGTGGTGGGATAGTTTGTAGAGGAAACATGAATTGGAGGAGTGAGAAATCGTGGCAAGCAGGTGACTTCGAAGGAGGGCTAGACAACATGGTCAGTGTACTCAGCTGTATCGCTGCAGGGTGAAACGTAAGTGTCAATGTATTGTTTAAGCAGTTAAGGTGAGTTTACTTCCCAGAATACCTATTCCTGGAAAACAGACTGAAGTGGTGGTGGCAGTGGTGGTTTAATAACCCTGTGTAATGTCCCAGTTACTGCATTTATAAGTAGAGTAATAATATAAGATCATAGTGTTAGTGTTATGGGTAACCAGTTATTGGAGTACTCTGTCCACTCTGGTCTCAGCAACGTCTTGGCTGTTGCAGATGGTACAGAACAACACTGCAAGAGACTGTTTTGTTCTTCCCCAGAGCTCTGAGGGATGCTGTGAGGGCTGGAGCAGCTCTGCTCTGGAGCCAGGCTGAGAGAGCTGGGCTGGGGCAGCTGGAGAAGAGAAGGCTCCTCAAGGGGACACCTTAGAGCAGCTCCAGGGCCTAAAGGGGCTCCAGGAGACCTGGAGAGGGGCTTTGGACAAGGGATGGAGGGACAGGACAAGGGGAATGGCTTGAACCTGCCAGAGGGGAGACTGAGATGAGCTCTTGGGCAGAAGCTCTTCCCTGGGAGGGTGCTGAGGCGCTGGCACAGGGTGCCCAGAGAAGCTGTGGCTGCCCCATCCCTGGCAGTATTTGCAATGCTGAAGGTGGGCTATCACCAAATCTAGCCTTAGAAGAGTTCAACCTCATTTAATAGCCCCCACAACTGCATGTGTATTGAAGCTGTTGTTGTTTCAGACTCCTAGGTCCCTTTCTGATGATAGGAGTCAGTGGCACAGGTATTTAATTTAGCTATTTGGGAAAATCAGGGAGAGAAGCAGTGTTGTGTAATTATGCTAGAAGAGCTCTAGTCAATCAAAGGTGTGCTCTGTTATTGTGTAATTATCTGCTATTGGTATATATTTTAGTCTGCATGGACCACATACTTCTGATCTTTTATAAAGAAATGATATCTTATTCTTCTTATTAAAGGTCAGGTTTTTCTGTGCCCTCCTACTAGGCATGATTATGATGAATAACTTACTTCTCTTAATCAGCCCTGAATTAAATCTCTTCTGTCATTTCAGCATGAGGCAACTTCCCAGCAGCTTTTGCTTTCTGGTTTGTTATGGTTTTGAAGTGTGGAAATGCCTGTTCACAAGCATTTGAACATTAATTCTCTCCTCCTCTCTCTTTCAACACAGCCTGCAAAGTCAGTTGCAAAACTAATTAGCTAATGTTAATATGTGCACGGCTCTAGGGGCTGAAAAACTTCATTTTCAGTGATGATGGAAGCGTCAGGGAAAATGGTTTGTTTGTTGACTTATGTGTCAGTGAATGTAACTGTGGCTAAATGCTTTAACTCACCAGTGTCTGAGACGCTGTGGCTGGGCTTTGTGCAGTATTTATAGCCTTTATGTTTATTTCTCTGCTGATGTCCCCTTGTGTTTTCTGGGTAGCTGCATTGTTTTCTCCCTTAAGGTCACCAAGTAACTGTAATGTAAAGCAAAGGTTCCCACACTGGGATGTGTATTTTACTTCAGAGTAATGCACAGTGATGCCTGAGCACCCAGCAGACACAGAGTTCCATCTGGCCACCATTGCCGCTGCCACCAGGAAGGACACCATCTCCAAAGTCCCTTGGAGCCTCAGGATATGGTGGCACTTCCCACAATGGCCATCAGCAGCCTCCAAGCTGCTCTTTGGGCAGATACGACTACAGGAGAGCTCTGGGACAAGTTCCCCAGAGAAGGTTCTCTAAGTGTGGAGATAGGCAGTTGGTAGTTCATGTGCATACACGAATATGTATTTGTGCACAAATGGGACGAGCCGCCTTCTGAATTCAAATGAAACCTTTAAAGCAATGTAGGATATCCAGGAATAAGCTCAGACTGCTTGTCTAGCAGTGCAACCACTCTGCCCAGTGTGTTTTGGAAGGATAGGAATGCTCTCCATCCTTTGACCTCAACCAAATCCCTGTTAGTCCTCGTTATCACTTAGCAAGTGGCCAAGTCCGAGCTAAAAAGCTTTACTGGGAGAATTTTGTTACCCTTTGCTTGGTGGGTGCAGACCTTTAGGTATTCAGTTAGGTTGTGTGTTTTGGAGGGAACATGTAAGAGGACTGACACGCTTTAGTAACTTTGCAGAACTGATGCTATTTAAAAGACTGGTCAGGAAGAAGGAGAAGGTTCTGGTTTCTGGACCATCCTCTGTTTAGCCTCAGTTGGGACGGGATGACCAGGGTTGCTGAATACATGTTGGAGAATCTTTAGCACTGTGTGGTAGAGCTGCAAAATTCAGCCTGAGACAGGAAAATCCAAAATAATCTGTTCTGCCCCAAAATATTTTTTACCCTAAACTCAAAAAACTATTTGTGCTCTGGTTGGTTCTCTCCTTATCTTCTTCATCTTTCTGTCGTTCTCTTCTTTCTGTGACGCTGGAGCTGTTGTTTGTGAAGTCTCTGGGTTTGGCCAGTTGTACCAGTTTATCTTTGCAATACAGACAGGGCAGTGGTTCAAACACAAAGCTGATTTCGGAGTCTCCTGGCTCTTAAAGTTGTCTGTAGAGAGCTTGGAGTACACAGGAGGTGATTTTGCTTGCTCATAAGAGAGTGAAACTTGAGTTTTTTCACAGAATGGTTTGTGTTGGAAGGGAGCTTAAAGCTCCTCCAGCTCCAACCCCTGCCCCGGGCAGGGACACCTTCCACTAGAGCAGGTTGCTCCAAGCCCCTGTGTCCAACCTGGCCTTGAACACTGCCAGGGATGGGGCAGCCACAGCTTCTCTGGGCACCCTGTGCCAGCGCCTCAGCACCCTCCCAGGGAAGAGCTTCTGCCCAAGAGCTCATCTCAGTCTCCCCTCTGGCAGGTTCAAGCCATTCCCCTTGTCCTGTCCCTCCATCCCTTCTCCAAAGCCCCTCTCCAGGTTTCCTGGAGCCCCTTTAGGCCCTGGAGCTGCTCTAAGGTGTCCCCTTGAGGAGCCTTCTCTTCTCCAGCTGCCCCAGCCCAGCTCTCTCAGCCTGGCTCCAGAGCAGAGCTGCTCCAGCCCTCGCAGCAGCTCCGGGGCCTCCTCTGGACTCTCTTCAGCAGCTCCACGTCCTTCCTGCTGTACCTCCTGTCTGCTGGACATAACTACTCCCTTTCTTGTGGGGTCCTGCTTGCTTTGCATTTACTCTGCCTTAAAATGAAAGCTCCTCCATGCCCGTTGTTCACTTAGCACACCCGTGGTTTCTTCCTCCCTGAGTTTCTGCTTATTTCCTTCTCATCTCTGTTGAAAATTGAGATGAAATACTCATATAAACTCTTGTGTTCATTACAAGCTGTAGGTAGCTGTTTTGCTTAGCTTCGTTTTTTAAAGCCATGCTTTATAAGGAGCAAATAAAATCCAAAACGTGTTGCTTCCTTCTGGAAGAATCATCACCCCTTTCATGGCTGAAGGTATCGGAGCCCCAGCTCGAAAGGTACCGTGCTGGTAAAAGAGCCTCTGCAGGGGGCCGTTGCTGAGATGGATGGTAGCAGGATGGTTATACAAAGAGTGGTGACTGCTTTATTATCATGAATAAAATGTTCAGGCTCTTCTTGTCAGAAAACACAGCATAGGTTATATTAGTCAATTAACCTGGTAACCTGAAGAGCTGTTTTTCTTTAGCGTGAGAGCCTGTGCTGTTGCATGAAGAGGTTTTCCTCAATTCCTCTGGTGTTTTTTCTCCCATCAGCAACACACTATTCATTTTGGATTATCCATTACTCAACATGTATGAGTTTAAAGAATTCCTGGTGTAAAACATCAGAGTTCCCTCCTGCATCTGCACCTCTAGTCCTGGCACAATGAGATGAGTGACATCGGTTGTCTCCCCTCCTCGCTGCTCTTTTCCACTGTGGACTCTTGAGTTTGTTTATTGTCAGGTTCTCTTAGTGTGGTTGCACCAAACCCTTCAGGCATTGTTTCAACACTTCCCACTCTGCAGTTGCTTTAACTTGTGATTCTTTTTGAACAGTGTTTTTCTACTGATAGTGGGAGGAAAAAAAGAAAATCAATGCAAATGAAAGTTGTAGGTTCTCAGTTTCTAGTTACTTAAATGTTAAAGGCCAGGGGCTCCAAGTCCTGCTTTTTGATGTGTTTTTACTGTAAGCCTGTCAAACGTTTTGGCTTTAAAATCCTCTTCAGACCTAAGTGATTTAAAATATTCCCAGGTTGTCTTATTAATTGTGTGATCTAGAAACCAAAGGTTCGCTTTTTTTTTTTATTATATCAAATCTTGGAAAGCCAATCATTAGGAATGAGGGTGAGCCAGCTTCTTGGGATCTTGATGTTAACTGGTGCTGATTTCTAATGCTGTGCTCGCTGTCTCGGCTAGGGAAATGCCACACTATCTCCCTCACAGCATAATAACAGCTTTTAATTAAAATTTTAGCACACCAAACAAACACTGAAGGATAAATACGTGCACAGGTGATGGGTTCAGACTTGAACAGGGAATATGTAGGTTAGATATAAGGAAGAATTTCTTCCCTGTGACGTGCTGAGGCGCTGGCACAGGGTGCCCAGAGAAGCTGTGGCTGCCCCATCCCCGGCAGTGTTCAAGGGCAGGTTGGACACAGGGGCTTGGAGCAACCTGCTCTAGTGGAAGGTGTCCCTGCCCGGGGCAGGGGTTGGAGCTGGAGGAGCTTTAAGCTCCCTCCCAACCCAAACCAGTCTGTGTTTCAAGGTTAAACATACACAGTGCATGCCTTGGGGAAAAGAGTGACATTCTGGTTACAGGACAGTTATTTCTCAAATTTCTTCTCAATTTTGGGATGGTGGAATTTTGTAGCATGATTTGAGCTACACCAGAAACTGGTGTTAGGAACAGGATGCTCCCTTTGGCATTTGCTTTGGTTGTAGCCTGGATCTTTCATCTTACCTGGTTTGGCCACTGTTTTGCGGAGTCTCAGCCAGGACAACCCCAAAAGCAGCAACTTCCTCAGCCAGTTCAGCGTACAAA
Organism: Nestor notabilis; assembly: GCF_000696875.1. Lineage (NCBI taxonomy): Eukaryota > Metazoa > Chordata > Aves > Psittaciformes > Psittacidae > Nestor > Nestor notabilis. The sequence goes on along the minus strand of NW_009933869.1, from coordinate 99,800 downwards.
GACAGTAACATTGCTGTCAGCATTTCTTTTCCCACTGCTCATGTTGTCTCACATCTCTGCCTTCACAGCACCGCTCTGGGTTTTATATCTTGAAGCTACTATTGACTTCAGTAGGAGTCATGTTGCCAAATTGCACATTTCCTTGAGTAAACTAAGCTTCCTTCAAAGAGCTAATAGCTTTTAGTTTGTAAGTCTCTTGGACATCTTCATCAGGACAGCTTGTTCTTTGATTTTATAGCCATTCAACAAAGCGCTTTATGATAGCTGAAGGGGACAATTGCAGGAACAACAACCTAGCAATCTGTTTCACACTTCCTTTCGTCTGCAATCTGCTGGTGTGCTTTAAATATTCCAAAACTCCTCGTGTTCTTTTACCCAAGTGTGAGTTACCCACAAGTTTGCTTGCAAATGCTTAGTACAGCTCCATGGTGTCAGCTCGTTGGGATTTTTGCTTTGTGACAGTATCTACAATCTGCTCCAAAATATTTTTTGTTTTCCTTTTTTTTTTTTCTTCTTTTATTTCAGAAATCAAGGAAAACTTTGCCACAGGCCTTTTATGGCACTGAAATGTTATATTTTGTTAGTGTGAGATCCGGATAAGAACCAGAGAGGCTTACATGCACCTAGAGCTTAGTTGTATTGACCTTATCATGCCTTCCTGCCTCATTGCCTGAACCCCAGGCTTCCTAAAGAGACAGTCTTCCAGTTTTCTACACAAAAACTACTCCAGAACCAAAAGGTGGCTTGGCAAAGGAGAGGCCATAGAAGGTTTATGAGTTCAAGAAAAAGGTGATGTAATTAGTTTTGTCCAAACGAGTTGCAGGCTGGATAGAATCCCAGAATCCCAGCCTGGTTTGTGTTGGGAGGGGGCTTAAAGCTCCTCCAGCTCCAACCCCTGCCCCGGGGTGTCCAACCTGGCCTTGAACACTGCCAGGGATGGGGCAGCCACAGCTTCTCTGGGCACCCTGTGCCAGCGCCTCAGCACCCTCACAGGGAAGAGCTTCTGCCCAAGAGCTCATCTCAGTCTCCCCTCTGGCAGGTTCAAGCCATTCCCCTTGTCCTGTCCCTCCATCCCTTGTCCAAAGCCCCTCTCCAGGTCTCCTGGAGCCCCTTCAGGCCCTGGAGCTGCTCTAAGGTGTCCCCTTGAGGAGCCTTCTCTTCTCCAGCTGCCCCAGCCCAGCTCTCCCAGCCTGGCTCCAGAGCAGAGCTGCTCCAGCCCTCGCAGCAGCTCCGGGGCCTCCTCTGGCCTCGCTCCAGCAGCTCCACGTCCCTCTTGTGCTGTTCCCCAGAGCTGGATCAGGGCTGCAGGGGGGGTCTCCCCAGAGCACAGCAGAGGGGCAGGATCCCCTCCCTGAGCTGCTGCTCACGCTCTGGGGGTGCTCCCAGCACACGGGGGGGTTCTGGGCTCAAGCACACACTGAAGCTGGATCATGGGGAGCTTCTCATTGACCAACACCCCCAAGTCCTTCTCCTCAGGCTGCTCTGAATAGACAACATCTGATAGCAGCATCTTCCTTTGCCCGTCTGCTCTGTCATCTTCTGTGCTGGATGGGGGTTATTTGGGCCACGATGTGTTTTCTTTAGCCCTTTTTGAGTGCTCTGAACGATCAGTTAGGACTTGGAATGTCAAATTGTCCAGAACTAATGGGGAAATGTGGGTGGTGATGGTGGCAAGTACAGAGGACATTTGATGGTGCCTCAATCTACCTTTGAAGTAGAGTGTAACTGGTACTGCTGCAGCTAAGTAGGGATGCTAAGCATGTGAAGCATACAACAAGTGATCTAGTAGGCAGTTGCTGTACTTAAGGGTAAGACTGCTGGGTTTTTCCACCCTATACAAAGTGGATGCCTCTTCCCTTACTAAACAGGGGCACTGAGTCACATCGGACCCATTGATTCTGGGAATTAGGATTATGGCTTCTGCACCCACTTCTGGGTTGCGTAGCTTGTTGTCAATATTAGAGATCAGCCACCAAAACAAAAAAAAAGCATATCTACAGCTCAGCTAAAACTGAAATGCTGTTTGCAGCCCAGCCATATAGGAAATGTCTTTTTTTGTGTGTTAAAGAAAGGGAGCTGCATCATAATGCTTCAAAGTGCTTAAGAGTACAATAAAAAGATGTCTTGTGTCATAAAGGCTTGCAGAGATTTACCCAGGAAAAGGTTTTCTATTTTAATAAAACACATTGCAACAAGGACATGTTCTTCCCATTTGATACATTTGCTGCATTCAGAAGGAAACAAACACTAAAAAAATGATGATTATTCAATAGGAGCCTGACAGCGTTTTGCTGGTGTTGTTATAAACAATATCAAATTCTGCCTGACAGGAGTTCCATGCTGCTACTAGTTTCATTTTCCAATGGTTCCCACAAATCCTATGGAGTCCTGTTGTGCCCCAGCCAGATGATAACAACCAACCAGGGTATCACAGCTTAAAAAGTAAATAACGGCTTTGTGGAGAGTTAAGCTGCTGCATTTGCCATCCCAAACGGGTCAGGCTCAGGCTGTGTGTAGCTTTACTCACGGTAACCTCTGAAGTTGTAGTAACGTGAATGTTTACAAGTCTATGTCTGTACCCTTAAGCCTGTTAAAACACCAGGAGGTTATTTCTCTATATTCATTGATATCCCTTCATGTGGGGTAAAACCCCTCAGATACATGTGGGTTTTTCCATCTTTGTGTTGGAACGAGATGATAATAATATTTTTCTGTTTATTAAATTAGCAACTACTCCGTGAGATGCAACAGATGGCAAGTCGCCCCTTTGCCTCCATCAACGTTGCCTTAGAAACAGATGAAGAGCCGCCAGATCTCATCGGGGGAAGCATAAAGGTGAGAGCTTGTGCTTGAGGATGGTCCTTACAATTAATCATGGATGCTTCTCTTCAACTCTGGTTAACTCCGTAATCCCAAATCCTCTCTTTGTTGTACACCTGCAAGAAGCAGTAAGTCTGTGAGAGCCAACAAATACTGTTTTGATTTGCTTTTATCCCTTCAGATATGCAATTACAACTTTGGGGCTGTTGTAGATAAAAGTTATACTGGGTGTAGGGCATGGATTTTGTGTTTGCCTTGTTAGTTTTTATGCCTTGTAATCGAGAAGGATGCAGCTTTACACAGTAGAACATTTGGCTACAAATAGCTATAGGTGCTGCAAATAAAAGCCATGTTTCTATGGTATCTCAAAGTAAAGAGGAATATAATTGTGTCTGTGTGCTGTAATAGTGTTAACATAGTTCTGATTATATTATGTGTAAGTTCAAATACATCTTGCGATGTGCAAATAGGAGTGGGGAGAAATCACTGTCTTGCACCAGGCTGGTGTGTTCTTAGAACACATAGTTTTAAGAAAAGCCTATTTAAAAGGAGACTAATGAATTAAAAGATGTTTTTGATGTGATGCTTTGACTAGCAGACTTGTATATAAAAGGAAAAAGTTAAGAACCTGAGAACACTCATTATTTTCTTTCCTAAAGTAGCTGGTTTATCTTATTTTATTTAGATTTAAGATTTTTTGGAAGTCATTAGTCCAGGTACTAAGTTTCTCATGTTCTGTTATTGGGACAAGAGAGCAAGTTCTGCTTTTCTATTAAAAAAATATGTCTATTTTAATTATTGTGAAGCACATGAAAACAATCTGACCTCAGAACTTCTGTTTGCTGAGGAGGGGTATTTAATCTTGGCCTTCTTATCAGGAAATGCCACAATTAAGAATGCCTGTATAGCTTTAGCTCTTCCTTATTTATGTGGGAATGTAGTATTTCATGGCAAATTGTAATACTTTTTCCACTTGACTGATGTCCTGCACCACGTTCTGGGTGGACACTGTGTAGAAGCAGCTTTTTGATACATTCTCCTAGTTTCATTATTTGTTCTGGTTATTTCCTGTGTTCCTTCCAAACCTTTAGTCCCAAGTTTGAATGATTCCCACACATTTGAGTGCTTCATGAGTTAATCCTTACCTTTCTCTGAAGTCGGGGATTATTGTTCCTGTGTTGCAGAGGTGAAACTTGGAGCATAGTGTGAAATTAAAGTAACATTTACAAAGGTACTCAGTAATCTGGGATATTGGGGTACTTGGTGACTGGGCAGCTAAGCTGACCTGTCTCTGGAAACTCACCTTGGAGGCTCCGAGTGGTTCTACTCCCCATTCACTTTCATTTGACTCCAGTTTTAATGAGTTTCTCTAATTTCTTTTACAAGGCTGGTAGGCACTGGAAGTCATTAGCCATTAATAGCTCCCCAAGACTATGAAATACAGGCTTGTAAAATGGGATTGTCACTCAGCAAATGAGAATGAGCCTTTTTTGATTGCTTCATCCAAGAAGCCGTGGGATGTGTATGGATGTTCCCATCGGACTGGAGGTGGATTTGTGAGGCTGTAGCCTGGCTGCTAATGCTTGTGGGTTGCAGTCTGTCTGTCTGGGGGCTCTTTCCTTCTTCTCTTCCCATTTTCTGGAAATAAGGTAACTAAAGGGACCTCTCCAGTAGGATCAGACCAGAATAAAGCCGTCCCTAACTTTCTGATCTCTCTGACAAGTTTGTCTGTGCTCAGAACTGCTGAGAAGATAGTAAACTTGGATCTCTTACCTTCTGATCAGTGCATAGTATCTCCTCTTGTTCAGCTGGCAATGCTTTTTCCTTTATCATTTGGGCTGTATGGTCTGATTTCTCCTCCATACCTCTCTGCTTTTTGTTTTCTTCTCTGTTACTTTTGTGGTTAGAGGAATGTTGAACTCTTCTCTTTTGAAGTGCTTCCATAGACAGCACCACAGACAGGATTTCATCTTTCTCTCACTCACAGCTAAGCTTTCTTGCTTTCCCATGTCTGTCATCTTCCATATCTCACTTTTCTGACCTCCCTGGGTTACTCAAGAACGGATGGAGAAGCCAGTTTTAAGCATACTAAGTCAGACTGTGGACATATGTCCCTTTTTAGATCCAGAAGTTGTTACCAACTGCTAATTGCCCTCTATGCTGATAACTCATGCAAATGTTTCTCAATCGACTTCAAGCATAAATGAGATGGTCATAAATGAGGCAAATGGCACAAAACCTGTGCAGTAACATGAAGCCAAATAGGGAACGTGGACATGGACTGTTGTGCCAGCAGGTACCTTCATCTGCTGGAAGATCTGGGTGCCAAACGAGGATGCTTCTCTATGACAAGGAGAATCAGTACATTTTGGGGGTGCTTTGTATAGTTTTTTATCATCTTGGAGAACTTGGATAGGGGATAAAAGTATGAATAAAAGTCTGGAGTATTTCAGCAAAGTTGAAATCACAGAGAGGAGGCTCAGGAAGCTTGTGGGTTGTGAGCAACTTGGGGAATGACACTTCTTAGTTAGGCCTCTTGGATGCTGCCTATAAGTGAATTCAAATAGAAGTGAAAAAACAGTCTCAATATCCATGGGGTCACCTTTGGGTTTTTTCCTCGTGCCTTTTGCACCTGCATGGGAAAAAGCTCTTAGCAGGAGAGAGTTGAGGAAAGATGGGCTGGGATGATACAGAACTGCATTTTTCTCTGTGTTTGTCTGATACTAGCCAAGAAAAGAGTGAAGTGGTACTGTGTTGCTGACTAAGCTATTCTCCAGTTCTTCTGACATTCACTGTGTCCAAATCTGAGCACCCTCATTTTAAAGCAAGAAATCCAGCCTTGTGTTATCATAACTGCATTGGTGTTTTTCTTTCCCCATGTGAATCAAAGCCTTTGGTTAATAACAAGTTGATTTGAGGGCTACAAAGGAGAAGTGGAAAATGGGACGTCTTGTCTGCAAGAGATTAATTTCCTTTTCCATTGTGGAAGGCCAATTGGCAGCCAGTGTCAAGCTAGTTTCATCCCAAGCTAATGTTTTCCAGCTGGACAGTATTAGAACCATGTTTTCAATTAGTATTTTTCCTGAGGTACTTAGAAGTAATAGAAAGTGATTCACCTGCAGGGAGACTATTCATATTGCAGACTGCAGCTAGGCAACACATAACTAGCTGCTTGGGTTGATTTCCCACTCAACAAATACCCACTGGATTGCAAATCTACTGCAAAATTTGCTTAGTTATTACAAAATCCATTGGCTTTTCTCTGCAGCTTTTGTGTATTTGGAGGTGGTGCATATTGCAGTGGTCTGTATTTAACAGCCCTGGATATCTGGGCCTCATCCAAGTGTCTGAACTGGTATTACTGTAACTCTGGCTTTTTTAGGTCTTGTTATGTACTTAATACGGGTCCTGTGGTTCTCTGCAGCCACTTTTAGCTTTCCTGAAAGAAAATTTGGGAACAGGCTGAGAACACTGGGGCTGTTCAGGCTGGAGAAGAGAAGCTGCTGGAGACCTCAGAGCAGCTTCCAGTGTCTGAAGGGGGCTACAAGGATGCTGGGGAGGGACCTTCATCAGGGACTGCAGTGGTAGGACAAGGGGTGATGGGTGCAAACTGAAACAGGGGAAGTTTAAGTTGGAGATAAGGCAGAAATTTTTCCTTGTGAGGGTGCTGAGGTGCTGGCACAGGGTGCCCAGAGAAGCTGTGGCTGCCCCATCCCTGGCAGTGTTCAAGGGCAGGTTGGACCCAGGGGCTTGGAGCAACCTGCTCTAGTGGAAGGTGTCCCTGCCCGTGGCAGAGGGTTGGAACTGGGTGATCTTAAGGTCCTTTCCAACCCAAACCATTCTATGATTCTGTGATTCTAAGTTTATAATTCTGACATTGATTTCCAGGTATCTTGAAGCTGGTAAAGGCATGAAGTTAATGCTTGTAGATTCTTGGGAAGAACCACATACACAGCACAGCAAATGCTTGGCTTGAGCAAAACACCTACAGGGTTAACAAGAAAATGGTTGCATTAGAAAAAAATAGCCTTAAGTTAGAAAAAAACTGTCTTGAAAGCCTTTAGAGGATTTGACAAACAACATCCCAAAGGTGGCTACTCACCTAGTAGAGCTGGTGCATAGGACAGCCTTTGCTGTGCTGTGTTTAGGAATCCAACATGTGAAGCCAGGGCTAAGAAGTTATTATCTTTGCGTCTGGGATCGACAGGCTGTCCACAGCTCTTGAGGGAAGGCTTGGGTGAGCAAACTCCTTGTGAAGTTCATTTATCACGTTCTGTACCTTTATGCCAACGTGCATTTAATTCTGCTGTGTTAGGCTTCTGAGGGCAGAATAGCTTTACTGCAAATCCTTCATCAGCTCACCAGGCTGGCTGATTCCTCAAAAATAGCAGGAAAAAATGATGGGAAATAGCATCTTGCTCTAGTAATTGTTTGCTTTGTTAGGGAAGAAAGTGCTGTTGACTGGTTTAAAGAGTGCCAGAAGATCCCATCTGTTTGAGAAGTACGGAGATGAAGTAGTGGGCTGAGTTAGGAGTGGGCAAGGGATACCACAGATTTATATTTTCAATCTACTTGTATTTTGCATCTGAGCCCTTGTTAAATTCCTTTTACATTTCAATGAAGTTGTGACCAGCAGAGGAATAGGAATCCCAGACTGGTTTGAATTGGAAGGGACCTTAAGACTCATCCAGTTCCAACCCACTGCCATAGGCAGAGACAAATGAATAGTTAAAGTCCTGTGCCAAGGGGCAACGGATACGGGGAAGCCTCTGGGGTACCACTGCAGTGAAGCATCATCCTGCTTCAGTGCTTCCATAGCACAGCTTCATCTTCATTTTTAAATGTAGCTCTATGTTGGGTTATTTCAGTCAATGAGAGTTCAGTGAAGAACAACAAAGGGCCAAGGAACTGATGGTTTTTACAGCTTTTATCCCGTTTTGGTTGTTACTCTTGATGACTCAGTTCCCCCCTTTATTGACCTGCTATTAGTCCATCAAATTCACTGATGGACCAGCTTCTGTGACCCCCTCCCAACCCACTTCACTTCAAAAGAGCTGGGTTAGGGGAAGCAGGGTGAGCACAATGTCTCCCACTTCACCATGCCACTGAGCTGAGAGAAAAGGGGTCCTCATGCAAGTAGGAAGATCTGGAAGGCTGGCAGGGTTCAGATGTGATATATAAAGTAGTCTTAAGTAGAAATGACCACGCTATCAAGATGCATTAGAGATGGGGGCAGAGCAGATTAGGGTTTTTCAAGGATGGTATAAATAAGCTGAAAGGGAGAATCATTCATTATCCTCGAAAGGATAATGATTGGAGGAAGGGGAATGAATTTGAGGAGGGAAATCATAAACTGAATAAGCTTAATGTGATGTGGCAGTTGCTGGAGATGGTTCACATGCAGCCTCTGAGGCCAGAAAGGCTGGTTTCATTTCGCCTGACCTGTCTAAGGCAGGCTGCTCAGGCTTGTTAGCTTGCCTTTTGAAATGCAGTTTGATTTCTAATGTATTATTTCTGGGGTTTCTAGCTTTGGCTGCTTCTAGGAGCTTTTCCTTGCGTTGACATGAAGGTGTTCAAAGGTGTTCAAACATGTGTAGTTGTCTCCTTGTCTTTAGCAAAAGCCCTTCCACTTGTTAGTCTTGGTCTGTGTGTGCAAGTAGAGGCAAGAGGCTTCCTGTGGCATCAGTGTGATGAGGGAGCACAACGAGAATCCCAGAATCCCAGACTGGTTTGGGTTGGAAGGGACCTTAAAGCTCTTCCAGTTCCCACCACTGCCACCGTCCGGGACACCTTCCACTAGAGCAGGTTGCTCCAAGCCCCTGTGTCCAACCTGGCCTTGAACACTGCCAGGGATGGGGCAGCCCAGCTTGTACTTCATGTTAGGTGTTAATTCTCCTCATGCTGGCCCACTTTCTAATCCATGGAAGAGTGTATGATCCTTTTTGAAGGAACCCCATGCTGGATGGAGTAGGAAGCGAGTAAGATAGTAAGAAGGGAGCGTTATCTGGGCAGCTGAAGTGTGCAGAACGGATTAGCTGCACTGGAACTGCACATAGCCTGGCTGTGATCCCTGCTGAGAAACCAACAACAAAACCACCTGATAAAAACCTTCCCCTGATGAATTATTTCCAGTTAACTAGTGTGGGTATCTTGTTTTGATTTCTGTTGCAAGATTAGGGACTTGGAGGGGGGGAAATTTTTTGCCACTTCCATTATATCATACGGAATATAAATATTTGGAAGGGAGCGATCATGGGATCAACGGAGACATCTCTTAAGCCTGCCTTGTATTTAGGGACTATTTGGCTATAACTGAGATTTAACTGGTTGTAGATTTAAGGGCTGTAAA
>NW_009933869.1:84355-90615 GCF_000696875.1 Nestor notabilis | reverse complement strand
CTGATTTTTAGCCAATAAGGAGGAATTTGCTGGAGGGAGAGGATGGAGCGTGAAGCTTCCCACAGGAGAGGGTTTTTCTAAGCTCTTTATTCCCTCTAGTGCAAACGAGTGTCTCTTCTGATTGAAGTACTAATAATACCAGCAGCTTCTCCAAAACGTTATCAGGGACCTATTTGCATTCCTTGATGCCAAGTAGTTGTTTTATGTGTCTTGTGTTTGCCATCTTCATCCAGCTGTCCTATTTTTGTAGCAGCTTTAGCTTATATTTTTTTCATGTGCAAAACCAGCCAAGTGGTTGAATAGAAACAGAAAAATCCTGTCTCTTCACCCGTATAAAATCAAAATAAATAGCCCACCCTTGACCATATATATATATATATATTTTGCCTGGATTTGCTACCCATGGCCTTGTCCATCCCCTCCCATCCCCTCCCCAGGGCATCAGCAGGGAATTGCAAAAGGAGGGCGAGCGTTGGCAGTGCTCCAAGCTGTGACACGAGATTTTGTCATTTCAGGGTGACTGCTTTTGAAACACAAATCTTTTCCTTCACCAAGAGCTTGTGTTTCCATTTTGCTCGGTTGACAACAGGCGCTTTGAAATAGAAAGCAGTTGTTAAATGCAGTGGGAGCAAACTCGGTGCCCCGTGGAGGCTGCTTTGCGTGTGTGCTCCCTGTTATTGGAAACTTAGGATGCTCGGGTCTGTATTTTCAATTTCAGCCTGTTAGAATTCATTGAAGATGAAGAAATCATTGAATATGATTTTTATTCAGTTGATTCAGTTCTTCGTATGCAGGTTTGGGGCTGAGTTGTGAGCAATTCATTCCCCAGCCCTTGTGTCACTTCCAACGTAGCTATCGGGGACGAGGTAAATGTACATTTTTAATCTAGGCTCATTTACTGCAAATCATTGCTGAAATTTCATTCATCTCCATCTTGGAGGACGTACATATTACCCTGAGAGTATGATGTTTTAAAGCTTAATACTCTCTTCGTTATAGCAAATTGCTTGTAACTGATTTTACAAACGTTCACTCTGCTTTTAATGGCACCATTTCGAAACTTGCAAATGCAATTTGACCCTTTTTCCTACCGAGTGAAAAATCAGCTGAAAAAGTGGAGTCAAATAATAAAGTTGAACTGTTTCAATAATGTTCCTCTTCTCCCACCATAAGATTTTCCCTTTATTTTAATTTCCTTGCTGGAAATTGAAAACCATGTCCGGGTTATTTGATCAAACCACAGAAATATGTTTTCTTGTTAAGGACAAAAATATTCTCGACAGTATTTTTCCCTTAATGCATTTTGAAAAGCAATATTCTGGCAGTGTATTCCGGGACCTCCCCAAAATTGATGCTGTGTTTTTGAAATTACACAGAATATTTATTGTTCTAGCCATTAGTTTTTATGTGGCACATTATTAACCTTTCGAATTTGTCAAATATAAGCAGCGTAAATAGAAATAATGAGATGAAATAAAGGAGAGATGGGGAGGTTGAACATCAGCAATTCAACTTGATGGGGGAAAGCGTTTGCCTGTGAAATGGTCTCCCAAGGGAACTAGTGGTGCACTCCATACCTGGGTCACCTAGAAACAGAGTCCTGGAAATTCCCTGTTTGTGTAGAAAATCCTGATGGAGAAGCTGGAGTACTTAGATGACCTAATAGGTTTCTTACTGCTTTTAATTTCTTGGGTGACCTGGCTTTTTCATGCTGGTTTTGGCCACTAAAGTGGAAAACAGCTGAAAACAGATTTCCCTGCCTTCAGGAACACTGCGGTTGTGTCACCACTTAGTAAAATACCAGGAACTTAATGTTTTCGTCCAAAAGAGGGTAGTTACCTCTTCTAAGCACTGCCTAACACCAAACGTGGTAGTGCTTCCCAGTTAAAACCCAGATGCTGCAGTGCACCTGCCTCAGGGTGCACATTGCCCTGTAAAGCGTGTTCAGATCTGCACCAGGCTGAGAGATGAGAGCTCTTTGCTGGTTTTTTTAGTCTTTGACATTTCGCACTATTCTTACTCTTAGTTGTTGGGTTTTTTCCCATCTTTCCCATAGGTCATCCTTGGGTGGTGTGGAGGAGCCGTCCAAGTCCACTGTAGGAGAAAGGTTCAGGCTATTTCTGAGCAGCGGCTCAAGGGAGGGGATCCTGCCCCTCTGCTGTGCTCTGGGGAGACCCCCCCTGCAGCCCTGATCCAGCTCTGGGGAACAGCACAAGAGGGACGTGGAGCTGCTGGAGCGAGGCCAGAGGAGGCCCCGGAGCTGCTGCGAGGGCTGGAGCAGCTCTGCTCTGGAGCCAGGCTGAGAGAGCTGGGCTGGGGCAGCTGGAGAAGAGAAGGCTCCTCAAGGGGACACCTTAGAGCAGCTCCAGGGCCTAAAGGGGCTCCAGGAGACCTGGAGAGGGGCTTTGGACCAGGGATGGAGGGGCAGGAGCAGGGGAATGGCTTGAACCTGCCAGAGGGGAGACTGAGATGAGCTCTTGGGCAGAAGCTGTTCCCTGTGAGGGTGCTGAGGTGCTGGCACAGGGTGCCCAGAGAAGCTGTGGCTGCCCCATCCCTGGCAGTGTTCAAGGGCAGGTTGGACACAGGGGCTTGGAGCAACCTGCTCTAGTGGAAGGTGTCCCTGCCCGTGGCAGGGGTTGGAGCCGGAGGAGCTTTAAGGTCTCTTCCAACCCAAACCAGTCTGGGATTCTATGATAAGCTACATTAAATTGTCCATCCAGCACACTCAAAATACTTCTCTGAGGACAAGAAGTACCTCAGGAGAGGTGCCTCACGGTCAGACTATCTGCAGGTGTCTCTTCATAGCACAGATACAACCTGGGCCACGCAGCATCCCCTTCACTGGCTTCCATCCTTGTTGCAGCCAGCAGGGAGATGATGTGGCTCCACATTTCTTGCTGCTGCTGTGCAGTTGGCCGGGTGCAGGCGTGCTCTGTGTTTTGTGAAGGGCATGGCTCCTTTCCTGTGGGCTCTTGGACAGCAGTTTGGCTCATCCAGATTGACCCAATCCACTGAAGGCGAGGTCCTCTTATCCCATTAACTGTGCTCTTTTCCATCCCTCCAGCAGCTGGGCTCTGCTCTCTGTGCCTCAATCCCAGTGTGGGACTCTACTGTTGAAGCACAGCTCAAAGCAGTCATCATGTGCCAAGTGTCTGAGGGATGCACCTTATTTGCATAGATTTGAATAATGTCTACTTTATTGTGCCACTAAGCCTTCAGTAAAAAGGAATTGCTTCTATAATTCAACAATGGATTTATCAAAACACTCTAAATGGAAGTCTCTGGCAGAGGCTGGTTTTAACTATCTCATGAAAGGTGTTAAAAAGTTTGGAAATCTACTTTATTTTATCCTTTTTCTTAAGTGGGCCATTAAAAGCCACCTGTCACACTGAAGCACAAGCATTTATAATGACCTGATCTTGGTTCCCAAGTCCAATTCCAAACCTTCCTGCAGAAAAGCAGCTTGGATCTGGAACAAGAGCATTCAGAAACCACGCAGGAGGAAGGCACACTGCAGAGGTGGGGAAGAGAAGGAGACATGATCTCTTCTTAGGCCTCCCCATGAAAATGTTAACTTGATGTAGCCAGACAGCTTCTCCTTCGCTGCTTTGTGCTGTGGTAGCATCTACATGTAAAGACACAAGAAGGATGGCAAAGCCTGTTGTGGGTGAGATCCACAGTCATAGAATGGTTTGTGTTGGAAGGGACCTTAAAGTTCCTCCAGCTCCAACCCCCTCCCCCGGGCAGGGACACCTTCCACTAGAGCAGGTTGCTCCAAGCCCCTGTGTCCAACCTGGCCTTGAACACTGCCAGGGATGGGGCAGCCACAGCTTCTCTGGGCACCCTGTGCCAGCGCCTCAGCACCCTCCCAGGGAAGAGCTTCTGCCCAAGAGCTCATCTCAATCTCCCCTCTGGCAGGTTCAAGCCATTCCTCCAGCTGACACGTAGCTCAGTGTGGTCACCACTCAGTTGCATGTTGAATCACCCACGTTTTCCTGCCTATCCACAGAATACAGTCCCCGGGCTCCGCCGCCAGGTCTCTCCTTGTCTTGCAGAGTGCACAGTGTGCCCTTCACTCCAGGCTGACCTCTTGCTTGCATCCAACTCTTCATTCCCATCACTTGGCATGTGAGGCATTTCATCAGGCTGCGCTTTGTCTCTTGGCCTGGCGAGCGCACGCTTTAGAGAAGAGATGCAGAATGAGTCAGTTCAAAAAGCAGGTGCCTGAACTGGTGCTGTCAAAACTAAAGTGATTCTTTATGCTGGGGTTTTGCTGCTCTGAACTGCAGCTTGTGTCAGGAAAGCAACTGGTTTTGATGGACAATGGAGCACTTTTTGCCCTTTGAGATTTAAGGTCAAGATTAGCTGCAGGAAAATGATCTCGTGCTTAATTCCTCCCAAATCAACTTGCAACTACCTGATTTTGGATGCATGGTTATACAAGGAACACTTCCCTGCCTTGCATGGGTAATAGAAACAGAGTACCCCATGCAGAGAAATCTGAACAGCTTCAGCTTCTCTGACAGGGGAAGGAAGGAGGCTCAAGGTACATCCTCTGCCCTCAACTATCCATGGAATATCAGATGGATCAAAAAATCACTGCAGCGTGAGGGTCAGACTCATGCCCTTGAAATAACACTGGGATTTAGGTATTGGTGTGGCAGAGGTCTGCTGTCTTTTGCTGGGGGATGGCATTTGGCTGCCTGTCTGGGGCTTTTTCCAGCAGCAGTGGCACTTGCATAGGAGCTTCTCATGGTTCAGATTGGAATCAGGAGAGCAGAGAGGAGGGAGGAAGACTTGTGACCTTGAGGAATGAAACAGAAATCACATGGGAAGGGAAAGATCGTGCCCACAGGGACTTATAATGAGAGTTTCTGCTGCACGCTCAGGGTTTGTTAGTTGGAAAGGGCAGAGGAGGAGAAAGGGTCCTGCTTGGGGCTAAAGGATGAGCTAAATTACCTCAAAATCCTTTCAGCTCTGTGATTGAGAGCTGTATAATGAACTACTTCTATTCCTTACCATGTTGTGGTGTGCAGGAGAATCAGGGTGGATTTGATGCCATTGCAGAGGCCCTGTCAAAGCCTGAAACACTTCTCAGGTCACCCATAGTCCAGAGCAGCAGATGAGGTGTGGAGGGATGGCTGGGAGAGCTGGAGAAGGGAGTATTTGTATTCAGAGAAGAAATGCAGTGTTGCTTATTCAGATGAGCCGTACGAAGGCCAAGATGCGCAGGAGGGTACAGCCCATGGACAGGCTGAAGGCGCAGAAGAATGTCAGGTTGATGAATATATTTAGGTGCAAAAGAATAGAGGTTAGAAGAACGTTTCTGGTGTCAGAGCAGTGAGATCCAGGAGCCTCTGGAATGGCCTTACAGAGGTGATGACACAGGCTGAAAGTGGAACTGCTGTTAAAGCAGAGCATTGCACTTTTGTGTGCAGTCACCTGCCTAAGAGAAGGGCTGGATTCAGTGACCATGAGAAGGATTTTCCATTCTCCTGTTTCTGCATAGTGGCTGGAAGATGATGAGCATGCTGCTGAGCATTACAGAGGATGGTGGAGTAGAGCTGGACTGAACAATGTATGTTGGGGAAGGAATAGAGTTGCAGAAGTGTTTTGATTAGAATCGTAGTCATGGAATGGTTTGGGTTGGAAAGGACTTTTGAAAGTCATCCAGTCCAACCCTCCTGCAGTGAGCAGGGACACCTTCCACTAGAGCAGGTTGCTCCAAGCCCCTGTGTCCAACCTGGCCTTGAACACTGCCAGGGATGGGGCAGCCACAGCTTCTCTGGGCACCCTGTGCCAGCGCCTCAGCACCCTCCCAGGGAAGAGCTTCTGCCCAAGAGCTCATCTCAGTCTCCCCTCTGGCAGGTTCAAGCCATTCCACTTGTCCCAAGCCCCTCTCCAGGTTTCCTGGAGCCCCTTTAGGCACTGGAGCTGCTCTAAGGTGTCCCCTTGAGGAGCCTTCTCTTCTCCAGCTGCCCCAGCCCAGCTCTCTCAGCCTGGCTCCAGAGCAGAGCTGCTCCAGCCCTCGCAGCAGCTCCGGGGCCATTCATTCAATAGGAATTAAAAGCAAATACATTTAAAGGTCTTAGAAAACGTAAACTCTTCTTGGCTTGTTTAGTTGCTCTTTCATCTTCTTCTTCCTCCCACTACTTCTTCTCTGCGTGGTCCTTGCTGCTCACTCTGCTCAGTGCTGAGGATGAGTGCAAGTGCTCGCTGTATCACCGCCCAAGCACCATACTCCAGGCTCAGGGATTCAG
>NW_009933869.1:66622-84324 GCF_000696875.1 Nestor notabilis | reverse complement strand
CAGGAATGTTTTATTAACAGTGGCATGAGTAAGGTACTTGGCTCTCTCCATAAGAAAACAAGCACTGTGCTTGGTGCACGCTTCCACTTGTGTTCCAGGAGTCCTTTGGCTGTACTTCTGCAGTTGCCTCGCTTGTGTTCTTTCCATTCTCTCTGCTAATTGAGTCTCCTGTGGGATACAGCACCAGGCTATGCTTGGGTGCCTTGTGGGAAAAACATTATTTGGAGTTTGATCCCTTTACTGGGGAGAAGATGAAGAACTCTGCAGTCATTAACCAGGCAGACAGCAGCTTACATCATTACAGCCTGTGTAATATGTATTTATCCACCTTGCACAGACTTACAAATTGTTGTTGCAATCATTACAGTAAATATGAGATATGAAAACAGTTTAAAGTTTCATTTTGCTTGCTGTCATCTCTTTTTTTCTCTTTTATTGAGCAGCAGTAATTTAATAGCGTTGTTTGACTCCTGGTTTTTGTGCCTTGCATTGTATTGAGTTTCTGTTGAACATTTAAGTACAGAAGAACAATTCTATGCCTAATGGAAAAAGCAATAATTATTTCATTAATACCAGGGTAGAATTTACTGAACAAGGAATCAGAAAGCATTGAGTGTATCAGCTAAAATTGGGCTTCTCAGCTTTTTTTTTTTGCTTATGTGGAACTAAAGGCACTTGCGTGTACCTGTACTTGCATCCTCATCTTATTCTCGTGCCATACAACAAGAATGTGTGTAATTCCATGAGGGATTGTGGCCCAGCTCAGGTAAAACATGTTTTAGTTTGACTTTGCTGTTGCATTTTGTCTTTCTAATGACATATTGAGATTAGCTGATGATCATTAAAGTAAAACCTTCAGAAGAATACAGAGGGAGGGTGATCTTCAAGGACACTGAAGGTCAGCAGGGGAGCCAGTTCCCTGCTCCTCCAGGATGGGAGAAAGCTGGTTGTCCATTGTATCTTACACAATCATAAAATGATTTGGGTTGGGAGGGACTTTAAAGCTCCTCCAGTTCCAAACCCCCACCATGGGCAGGGACACCTTCCACTAGACCAGGTTGCTCCAAGCCCCGTCCAATTCATATTTTACTTGAAGACTGTATTTCATATCCATGTTTGTAATATGTGTGAAATACCTGTATTCAAGGTAAACAGGCTTCAGTAAAGCATGTTAAAAGTGGTCCATCTTAGGTCACTGCAACCATCCAGAGCGAGGATCTCACACCCATTCCTCTGCTTTTCAGTTTAAAAAAGGACAGTACAATCCAGTAGACTTTCTAAAGCACTTCCAGCTCCCAGAGCAACCACTACCCCAGAACATAGTCCAGAGTGATCTGGGAGACTGGTGGGAAATGAACACAACCCCTTGGGAAAGGTCAGAAACGAAAGACAAAGCTGGGGCAACATGGCTTAAAGGAAGCAACAGTGAAATAGAGTGTTTAGGGGTAAATGTTCTTTATTGTGTTGGCACACACAGTGCTGTGAGGGTGTTACATGGGGTTAAAGTCTGGAAATAGGAGTTGGATGATCAAACTGCAGTGGTCAGATGTGAATATAATTGTGCTATGCTACTGATGGGCTCTAAGGAAAACAGCCCTCAATCCTGTTGTTTAGCATAAGCTGCTCCTTTGTTATTGAATTTAGGGAGAAATACAAGCCTTGTGCAGCACTCAACTTTTTAATAGCCACGTTTTTGTTAAGTAAATGTGTTTTTTGCCATGACTGGGGTTCTGGTTGTTACTGACATTGGTTTGAGCTTTGCAGGCTTCATGCTGGATATTTGCCAAGCACAGAACCATGGTTCATGCCCTGAAGCTTGTATGATCTGAGAAAGACAACACAGGGGGAAGAGGGAGGGTGTGACATGCTGTATAACATTTGTTTTCTCCTCTTCCTTCCCTCGCCGCAGACTGTACCAAAGCCAATCGCGCTGGAGCCCTGCTTTGGGAACAAAGCAGCTGTTCTCTCTGTATTCGTGAGGTTGCCTCGAGGACTTGGGGGTATACCACCACCAGGACAGTCAGGTGAGGAGTGCCACTGTCTCTGCTGGCTGGGTGTTCATAGAATCACAGAGTGGGTTGGGTTGAAGGGACCTTAAAGCTCCTCCAGCTCCAACCCCTGCCACGGGCAGGGACACCTTCCACTAGAGCAGGTTGCTCCAAGCTCCTGTGTCCAACCTGGCCTTGAACACTGCCAGGGATGGGGCAGCCACAGCTTCTCTGGGCACCCTGTGCCAGCGCCTCAGCACCCTCACAGGGAAGAACTTCCTTGTATCTAATCTGAATGGTTTGAACCCATAACCTGTAGACATCAAGTCCTTTCAAAGCATCATGCCCTCCTCTTAGCAGCTCTGGATGAAGAAGTTTTCTCCCTCCAGCTTAATGTTTCCTTGTTCTCAGCCCTTTTGCACTTAAACCTGAGGTCAGGGCACTGAGACATCATTCCTGGGCAGTTTATGGTTTCACTGGGGGGTTTCCAGTGCCCAGGGAGCATTAGCTGGGTTTGAGGTGGGATGGTTGGTTTGTGAGCTGTATTGAGCTACATCCTGGTGGCCAGCAGTGGTTTGTCAATGGATCTGCCGGGAGGAGGTTGCAGAGATGATGGATGTGCAGCAGCATAGCGAAACCTCCATGCACTTGTGCTTGCAGGACTTATTCCAGCACATCCACTGGTGCAGAGGAAGAGACATCCCTTCCATATAATGAGTTTCATTAATACCCACACTTCTTATTGCCAGCTTTTTCTACTGCACTTGCTTTGGATAAAATATACACTATGTAAAAGCTTATTTCAGAATAGAATCATAGAATGGTCTGTGTTGGAAATGACTTTAAAGCTCATGTAGTTCTACCCTCCTTGCCACGGGCAGGGACACCTTCCACTAGAGCAGGTTGCTCCAAGCTCTGTCCAATCTGGCCTAGAGGTTTAATCTCTCAAGCCAAAATGCTTTTCTATTTTACTTTTTTTAACAAGAACTCAAAAAGTGATATTAATTTTGTGGCTTTGGGGGGTTCCTCAGCTGTGGTGGAAGGATTTATCTCTGTGACTGTTTCGTTCAGTGTCTGTTTCATTTGTTGCTTCAGGTCTTGCAGTGGCCAGTGCACTGGTGGACATTTCACAACAGATGCCAATTGCCTACAAAGAGAAATCGGGTGCAATACGAAATCGGAAACAGCAGCCCCCTGCACAGCCAGGAACCTGTATTTGATGCATGGACATCAGAAACTGCATAGGGTTTTAAACAAAATGGAGAAGTAATACCTAGGAGGAGGAGGAGAAGGATTTCCAAGTTGTGTCACAAGAGACTAGAAGACGAAACACAACTTCCTTGAACCCAACTTTTTCTCTCATCTACGTGATAGTTGGCTTTATTTGACAACTGCTCCACTTAAGTTTTACTGACACGTGGCTTCAGATTGCTCTTTTGTTTTCTTCCAGTTTAAAGTAAAATGATTTTATTGCAGGTCCAGTAACATCCAGTCGCCACCATTCATGGTCAGTGTAAATAGAACAGTAGTCCAATCTGAATGACACTCAGGTTTATACATGGAAAGTGCTTTGTAGTTCATGTATTTATCAAACTGTACAACAAGAAAAAGATGCAGTGTTTACAGGTGTCAGCTCTCAACACATAAACACTACTATTAATCTTCAAAGCATCTTCATCCTTTGTTTTCATTTACTATTACATGGTTATTCCCTCATTATTTAAGTGGAACTCTCTTCCAGATGCAGCGGTTTTGTAGTCATCATCGTCCAGAATATCAGGACTGCAGAAGCTGGGATGGTTTAAAGGTTGATGTCACGTGTTGCTCAGACCACATGCAATACCTGGAGAAATTGAATGTCACTTTGGAAGGACTCAGTGTTTACATAGTCTTAACCTGCTTGGAGTACACCACACACAAGTGCCTAGACTTGAACAGATCTAGGGAGTGAGGAGACTGCTACACACCTTTCTTGTTACCATCATTATATTCCTTTTAAATATATGTATACACACATAGACACAGTCACCCAAGGCAATCTGTGTTCTCTGTAATGCATCACGTGCAGTCAGGGCAAAATAGCATTTTCCTGACCAACAAACTAGTCAACCAGATAGAAATATCTGGAGGGAAAGTAGAGTTTCAGTATCTCGTAAGAAAGCTCCTGGTTTCACCAGCGCTTTTAATAGAAGCAGTTTGTGTTCCAGGCCTGATGTATGATATTCCTTCTCATTTTCTCTGCCCATTTTGCTTCTTTCCTCCCCCTGCCCTCCTGCCATTCTTCTGGATGAGAGCTGAGCTGTGCCAGGGCTCAGAGGCATTGCTCCTCAGCAGTAAGATTTGCTCTATCTCCTTACAGGGTGTAAAAAGCAACTCTCTGGGTGCCAGATCATTTGAGGATGAAGTAAAAAAGCACTTTAAGTAAAAAGCAAGCAAAGCAGCTTCGTTTGGACACAGGTTTGAGTTTTACAAGGTCAGTTACTGATAGGGTCAGTTACCGATATCCCCCATTGGGGCTAAACTCTAGGGTGTTGAAGGAGGTAGGGACAAACAGCAAAGAGAAGGTTTAGCTTTTGGGGGATATATCAAACCCTCTGAAGTAGTCTGACTAGTTGGGTTCATGTTTTGAGGTTGAAGGTTAGACTTAACCCCTCAGTCTGTGCCTGCTGCTGCCCAATGTCTCTCTTGACTCTGGAATGTGGCACAGTGCTGGAGCCACCTCATGTGATGTTGCGATGTTGAAGCTGGTAGGAAGATGTTACATGAAGGTGCCAAATGAGGTGTGTAATTGTTGCTTAATCACAGGAAGTGTGGTTTCATTCAGGTCATGGTGTCTGATGAGAACATCAGGTATTTATGAAATGGAGAGAGAACACACGGAGAGGAGCGAAGGAAAGTGCCCTCGAATCTTCTGGCCAGGTAGCACCCTTCCCCCAAAATGAAACCCAAGGAACTGCATCTTTTTTTGTGTGCATGTTTTGGTGATCAATCACATATCAGCCACTCGGTTTTGCTTTGTTTGGGGGTTATTTAACCATGTATTTTGAAGAAGCTCTTCGGAGCACGGCGGCATCGCAATAAAGATGTGAATGGTTGTGCGTGTCCAGACAGCAGTGATGGGGTTAAAGGCTGCTGGTTTACAGACTGTGGTGGATTATAATTCTGATTTAATGTGTCATTTAACAAATACAAGAGGACTGCAGAAAAAAAAAATATTGTGGAAAAAAATGCATTTTTATATATATATATGTGTGTGTGTATAGATATATATATAAATAAAATGCATCCTTTTCTATACCAGAAGTTTAAATGCCCTCTGGGGAAAAGCAGTTATGGGAGGGGTATGGCTGAGCTTTGTCTATTAGAATGAAGGGGTTTAGGCAATTGAAGTTTTAACTGATGCACAGATTACCTCAGACAGATTCATCTCCTGAAAATATTTTCTAACTCCCTGTGTGTACAGTGATAACCTGAACTAGAGATATAACACTAGACTAAAACCCCTTCCCTGTTCTTCCTTTCCATGTTTTCAGTCGTGATACACATCCTTATGTTCAGAGATGTCTTCTTGCTTCTCCAATGCACCCTTGGGAGGAGAACTGCCACCCCAAATTGAGAAAGCTCCTGTGCTTAAGTCTTCATAGACAGGACAGCACTTCAGCAGGTGCTTAAAGTCATTGCTTGGGTTTTGCTGAACAGGAATAGCTTTGGGATCAATAGGCCTGGAGGGGTGATGTATTTTTACATTACAAGAAGAGTTAAATGTGGGGTTTGGTGGGTGATTTCTCCTTCTTGGAGAGCTGGGTCTTAATGGTGGAGTGCGCCTAGAAGTGTAGCCACAAAGTGTTAGATATTGGAGAAACAAGCAAAAAATGATCAAACTTTGAGGTTTAGGAGAACCAAATGATGTAAATGGAGGAACAAGACTTACTTATATAAATAAAATGAAACAGCTCCTTTAGGATGTAGCTCTGCTCTGCATCTTATCTCCATACTGGTGGGAGGGGGGAAAGAGAACGCTCATACATGTGTCTGCTGCAAACAGCTTCATCCCAACTTGAAAGGTTAAATAGAGACAAAGGTGGGAATGGATGGGGGGGAAGAGAACTGCCGGTGCTTTATCACCAGGCCAATATCAGAAGTGAAGGATTTGTGGGTTCAGTTCTTTTGGAGGTGGTGCTGGGGGAAAGAGCAACCTTATTTCGTGGGAGAATCTATAAATAGGTGACAAATAACACCAATTTTGCACTTGTACATAATGTATACAGTAGCGTGCAGAGCATTGAAAGATTTAAAGTGTACATAAACCAGAAGAAAACCTATTGAATGTATTTTTGATGCATTTTAAATGATGTATGAGGTTTGTCTTAATAACTTCTTCCTATGATCAGTATTAGATAACTTCCCAGAGCTTTAAAGAAACATCAAATTATAGTCGTGCTATCGTGCAGTATAAAGCAGGGGGGCATAACTTGACTTTTATGTATTCAAATGCAGTTCACTTAAATGTATAAGCGAAGTAAAATGCAGCTCTTCCATTTGAAAAGGGGAGAAAAAAAACCAACACTTGAAGACAAGTAATAAATGTACTTAAAGGAGTCATTACTTGGAGGATTAAGTCAGCAGTTTGAGCCCCTACCATTAAGATTGTGCCAGTGATTTCCATTCAGAATCGCTCCTCTCAAGCGTTTATAACGGGCTGAAATTCAGCGTTCAAGGTCTCAACCCTCCAGTTTTATTCATTGAAAGTAGCCTTCAAAAGAAGAACTATAAAACCTCAGAAATATTGTAGCCCTTTTATTCTAGAAAGCTCCAAATAACACATGTTTTGTTGTTCACTATTTTCCCTTTTCTTTAGCCCAGAATTCCCTCTGGCCTCTTATAGCATCAGTGACAGGGACCCTGCCCCAGTGTGGGTCAATATGTTGGATGCAAGAAGATTTATGGGACACACCTTTTGGGTTATTGCCACTCTCTCTGGGCTTAAAATGTGCTGTATTGAAATTGCCAAAATAAAGCTCTACATGATGGGATTATGCCTGTGATTAGCATAAAGTCATAGTGTGTAATGTACCAAAATGTGGTGGTATGGTACCAGAAAAGCGTGATGGCCCCTATTGGCACATACGTGCTTCCTATGGGGAACTTGATATAGTAAATATTGCTCAGAACCATCATTAAACTGGGTTTATAGTATGGTTTTAAAACGGCAGCTCAGCTTGCTTGGCCCTAAATAAGCTGAAAAGAGCTGATGAAATACCTTCACTTAAACTTCAGGCTTCTCCCGTAACCCACCACAAGCCCAGCGCTGCAAAGGTGCGGCTGATTCTCCATCCTTGGCTGCTCCCAATGGCAGCAGCTGCTTTTTCTTTTCCATGAGACTCCGAGTTAGGGATAGAGCATCAGCTGCATCCCTGAACCTCTAAACCCCTTTCCCTGCAAAAAGGGATTTGCCAGCACTGAGCTTGCGAGCAAAGAGCAGACCCTGCATGCCAGGAGCAACTCTTAACCCCGTCCATCCAACTCTGCATCAGCTGCGGATGTCTCTTCTCCTCCCGTTCTTTCTCTTCATTTGGGAATGCCGTAAGGATAGGGGAGGGAGGAGGGTGGGATTTCGGAGCCTCCTGAGCTAAGCTGCAGGTTGGGAGAGGGAATTGTGCATGTTTGGCATGGGAAGGTGCTGCTGGAAGACCTGCGAGCACTCAGGGATGCAGGAGCGAAGGGACGGAACCTCATTTTTGGGCAATGGTGTTGGCAATTGAGTTTAAGTTCCCCCTTTTTCTGTTGACAGCTGCTTAAATCCGATGAGTTCCCCATGCTAGAATACAGCCCATGGGCTGGTTCTTCTGCATCAGGGCAGGTTTTGTCCAGCCTATTCCTTCATTCTAACACTACACACGCTCTATTTCTGTGCGTCTTCCAGGTACTAGAATTCTTTAGACATTTCCTCTGCATTTACCATTGATTCCACAAACCTCACCAGAAGAAAGAAGACAAAAAAGGATAGCGGAGTGTAACATATGTCAGTCCATTTATTTTTCTTTTCTTTTTAAGAAAACAACAAAAAGAATAAAAATAGAGTTTTCTATTACTCAAATTTGTGCACAATAAATGTTCTTTACACTAAGATCCTTGAATTTATTGTACTCTGGATTATTTCCCTTTGTTCTGTAATTATTGACGATTCTTATCTGTGTTCAGACTTGAGCTTAGTTTGTTAATATGTATAATTCAGCATTTCTTGCATTCATATGTAAATATGAGCAAGCATTGTAAACTATTTCCTGGCCGGGGATTGTGGGTGTTATACAGACACACATTTAGGACTGCAGGTTTTGGTATAATTTTTTTGTATTGTAAAATAACAGCTAATTTAAAGCAGGAACGAGGAAATTCTTGGGAGGTCTGTGCATTTTAAATACAAAAATGTGAAGTACGTGTATATAACTCAAAGTACATACTGCAAATCTTTCCTCTGAAATAAAAAGTAGATGATCTGGTTAAATCTCTGTTTCTTCTTTTCTCATCCTTTCATAAAGTGAAGGCAGGGATGCTCCCACCTCCTCAGCGCTGGGATGGTGAGTCCTTGCTGTCAGGGTATAGCACAGGAGGGACGTGGGGCTGCTGGAGCGAGGCCAGAGGAGGCCCCGGAGCTGCTGCGAGGGCTGGAGCAGCTCTGCTCTGGAGCCAGGCTGAGAGAGCTGGGCTGGGGCAGCTGGAGAAGAGAAGGCTCCTCAAGGGGACACCTTAGAGCAGCTCCAGGGCCTAAAGGGGCTCCAGGAAACCTGGAGAGGGGCTTTGGACAAGGGATGTAGGGACAGGACAAGGGGAATGGCTTGAACCTGCCAGAGGGGAGACTGAGATGAGCTCTTGGGCAGAAGCTCTTCCCTGTGAGGGTGCTGAGGCGCTGGCACAGGGTGCCCAGAGAAGCTGTGGCTGCCCCATCCCTGGCAGTGTTCAAGGCCAGGTTGGACACAGGGGCTTGGAGCAACCTGCTCTAGTGGAAGGTGTCCCTGCCCGGGGCAGGGGTTGGAGCTGGAGGAGCTTTAAGCTCCCTCCCAACACAAACCCAAATACGTTTCTGTGATTCTACAATTACCTGTTTCAGTGCCTGTATCACTGCCCCAGCGCTCAGTGCTTCTGCATTCAGGGTTTAAATAAACCCAACACGAACACACAGTCTCAGCCCCTTCCCTTTCTTACTCTCACTACTAATTTTCCCACTAAAATGCTCCATCCTTTGAATCCAAAGAGAAGGATCTGACATCACTGGAGCCTGTCTCACCAGAGGGTTTGCTCATGATGGTGCCACCTTATCAAACGTGGGTGCCAGCCCGTGTTTCAGACACGCAGAAGAGCTGGAGCGCGATGTCGGAGGTGACCTGCCCCAGCCCTGCCTGCAGCCCTCCCCGGCATCCCGACGCGCATCCCTGCCGAGGCGCAATCCGTTGTTCTCCATTTAGTTTTATGTCTCTTCTCAGCTTTGGAATTAAGCACCGCTGAGATGAAGCAGAGTTGAACCTGGCATTTATGAGCCATGAAGGTTTCAGTCACCGCTGACTCCGAGGACTGTTGTGCTGCTTCATCCCATGGCATTAAACTTGGATGCAGAAGCCCAGTTGCTGCCGAGCGGAGTGGAACATGCCAGCCTGCGAGCACAGCGTGGTGTGTCCAGGTTTGGAATGAAGCGGGCAGGGGGTAGTGGTTTTACAGCTAGTTTAAACTGATTTTGGACAGTGGGATAAAAGGCAGAGGTTTGGGGCCATGTTTCATCCCTGCTCTGATTTTTTCTTACTGTGTTGTAGCAGACAAAAGAGGTTTGCAAGGAAGGAATGGAAGGTTGTGTGGAGGCACTCCAAGGCTCTGTGTACTCCCAGGATGATGCTCTTTGCTGTCATCCCATTGCTGATGAACGCGGATGGGTAAGGAACCACCAAGGTATTTGCCATGCAGCTTTTCTTCCCACAAGGCTTAAATATCAATTGTTGATGGAAAGAGGGGAGGCAATTTTAAGTCTTTTTACAAAGCCACCAATTTAACTCAACCACTCTACAGAAAGCCTGGACTGGAGGCTGGCTGGTGTTTCTCTTTACCCAAGGAACCCCCAGGTGGGGTTTGGGGGTAACTCTTGGACGGTAAAATCTAACCCCAGACAAAAGCAAGATCACAGAATCCCAGACTGGTTTGTTTTGGAAGGGACCTTAAAGCTCCTCCAGCTCCAACCCCTGCGCGGGGCAGGGACACCTTCCACTAGAGCAGGTTGCTCCAAGCCCCTGTGTCCAACCTGGCCTTGATGGTTCAAACATCCAATGGTTCAAACCAGCCTGAGATGCACAATCAGACTCTTCCTTCCCCCTCTGCTTCTCTGTGTTCCTGAGTCCCCACTCAGACCTTGTGCACCTCCCACAAGCCACATCTGCAGGGAATTTAGTCAAATAACACTGCCAAAAGCACCTGTGGCCACTCGGCCTCTAGCAGGGAGGATAACAACTTGCTCCTCTTTATTTCCCTGATGCTGGCAAGAAGGTGGGGACACAGCTCCGTAAGCCCACAGCCTGCAGGACTGGGGATGGTTCTGATCTCACCCCACTGGTGGTGACTAGTGATGCCACAAGATTTAATCCATCTGGTCCTTATGCTGACCCCTGAATTGAATTTAGAAGTAGAGGTTTAGGAGGGAAGTCTGGACTGTGACATCTTACCTCAAAGCATCATTGTGATGGGGAGTTAAAGCAAAGCGTGGAACTAGTTGATCTGGTTGAAGATGTCCCTGTTTATTGCAGGGGGGTTGGACTAAACGAGCATTGAAGGTCCCTTTGAACCCAAACTATCCTGTGATTCTATAACTCCAGTGTCCACATTTCTCCATCTATCACCAGCAGCTCACTGCATGTTTTATGAGCTCAGCTTTCCAGTCTGCAGCCACAATGTGCCTCCGCCAGCGCGCCTGGCCGGAATTCCATCGACACATTCCCTGGGATCCCTGTTCCCAACAGAAATCATTTCCACCTCTCCTTAGATTAAAAAAAACCCAAAGTGCTTTGAACATTAGTTATGTCAGAGCCGATTCTGCAGCGTTTCCCTTTGGCAAACAGCCACCGCTCCGTGCTCGGCGCGGACAGACAACGCTTTGTCAACCGGAGCGAGGTGCATCCAGCCCTATCAGCACATCAGCACTGTGTGTATGGAGATAACGGGTGGGAAGTTGTTGTTTCTGCTGTAAACATCCCCTCACAGCAGTTGAACATCAGCTGCAGGGTTTGGCTTGTGCTGCGTCTGCAGTCGTGGTGGGATGGGGATTGTTGGTCCCCATCGGGTCCTCTCTGCAGGTCTCTCCTCTGGACTCCCAGAGACAACCCAGGCTCTTCTTTGTCCTGGGGGCTACAGAGGTGTTTTGTCTGGGGATTGGGGTAAATCACTTCACCTGCTCTCGCGTCACCATTTGTCCCTGTTTGGTAATCACAGAATCATAGAATCAACCAGGTAGAAAAAGACCTTTAAGATCACCAAGTCCAACCATTACCCCAGGACTGCCAAGACCACCACTGACCCATATCACTGAGGGCCTCAGCTACGTGGTGTCTCTGGGAGAGAGACAGGGGCTTAATTTTCATGTAGGCAGAGCCAGCACCCTCAAAAACCAGACCCAGACCCAGACATGTGATAGAAGTGGGGGTCAGGCAAAGCCCCCTTTAGCTATTAGCGGTGCTCCTGGTCCAAAATCTCTTCACCCTAAATTTAGGGTGCGTTTCAGGTTTGCTCATATCCAGTTGCTATGGCCCAGAGCAGGGATGCCCTAACCAGCCCTGTGCTTCACCCTGTACCCATCAAGCCCACAGGAGCAAGGACAGACCCTGCGACCGTGAGAGTCCCAAGGTCTCCTTCAAAGCCAAGTTCTCCTCTGAAACCTGGAGCTGCTGTTGACCTCCTTCTCCATCAGGCCCTGGACCATCCCACAGCAGCTTTTCAGGTGCTGACCTTGGCTGAGCAGCCACCTGCCAGGAAGCAGGAAAAATCCATCGGACTTGCAGCATTCCCACAGCACGTTTTGGGTCCAAACAGCTGGAACTTTCCCAGGGAGTTTTCTATTGTCAGCAAAACCCCATCCACCAAAACAGCCCTAGAGCTGTGGGGAAGGAACCGGCCTCAACAGGAGTCCCAGAGCTGGCCATAACCCTCAGGCTTTGCTCCCCTCAGCTGCTTCATGCACGTACAGAGACAAGCATGATGTTGGGGAGGAAAAAGAGCAGCATTGCTGGGTTCGACCTTGAGCTCACTTTGTGTTTAGGAAACAACTTGAATTTCACTCGCTTTTTTAATATAAATTTTATATACGTTTGTTTTCTAGATGTTTTTCCCCACCCAAAACTGGCAGGAAAACATTCAATTTGCCTCTAATCAATTTTTCCTGTGATTTTATGGGGGTTTTTTAAGTTGCCAGAAATAACTCACAGATGTTCATGGCATGAGCAGAAGTCTCCCCGGCTGGCATCAACCACCACCCTCCCTCATCCTCCAGCTCCCTCCTCCTACGCCCTGTGGGAGGGTGCAGCACCAGCCACCCCCAGTTATTGCCACCCCCCAGGGTTATATGGTGGAACCTCAGCATTAGTGGCTTCAAGTGCCCCTAATTGTGGGTGCGATTATTGCCATCCCTGCTCCATACACCCCCAAACTGGTCTGTGTTGAAGGGACCTTTAAACTCATCAAGTACTGACACCTGCCCCGGGCAGGGACACCTTCCACTAGAGCAGGTTGCTCCAAGCCCCTGTGTCCAACCTGGCCTTGAACACTGCCAGGGATGGGGCAGCCACAGCTTCTCTGGGCACCCTGTGCCAGCGCCTCAGCACCCTCCCAGGGAAGAGCTTCTGCCTCAGAGCTCATCTCAGTCTCCCCTCTGGCAGGTTCAAGCCATTCCCCTTGTCCTGTTCCTACATCCCTTGTAAAAAGTCCCACTCCTACATCTTGCAACGCCTCCTTCCTCCTGTGCTGGCACCAGCTTTGGGCTAAACCTTCCCCATATTGCTCCCAGATCTTTGCATGCATCACCCCACACACAGCACCAGCATCCCCAGGACTCACATGGGTCCATGTACCGTTCCTGGGTGTCACTGGTGTCTCTCCATCTCAGAACAGTTGGTTTTCCCCTGCTGTCCCTCCTTGCTGGTAGGCACCACATCAGAGCTGCGTTTCCAGCCGAGCACAGGGTATCTGAACCCCACAGCTCTTCTAACCCCACCCCAAACATCCCCCTGTTTCTTCCAGTTGCCCTTATGGCATGAGAACAGCCTGGACATGCAGACATGGACATCCCAGCACCACAGAGAGGAGCAAGGAGGGGTCAGGAAAATGCATGTGTGCTTTATTCATGGATATGTTTGAATATTGATATGTACAGAAGAGATAAGTACAAGTTATACCCCAGTAGTACAGGCAGGCATCAACCATCCTCCCTATGTGCATGTGTACACACGCACGCAGCCTTTAGCACCACCCATGGGGTTATTGCTCCAAAACCAGCTCCCCTCCGCAGTGTCTCCCACCCTGCTCGTGCTCTGGCTTTGATGATGATGTATTTGTACACACACACCCCATTCCATGGGCTTCAGGATGCCAAGCCACTGGGAATGGTGCTGAGCAGCCCAAAAAATAGAGTTCGGTGGCTGGTTTGGTTTGGTTCTTTTCCTTATTACTTGTCCCACACGACTCTTCTTTGTGCTTATGGAAGTCCCCAGATATGGAGTAATCCCTAAAAGTATTGTTTCCCTTTCTCTCGGCTTTCCCAATCCTTCGCCTTTACAAGCAGCTGCTCTGACTTTGGTGGTGACTGAAGAGACTTCAAAATGAAGATCCGTGGTTCACTTCACAGAGTTCAACAGAGATGGAATTTCATCCCAAAAAATCACCGACTTTTCACCAGGGAAAAGAAGCGGCCCTTCCACACACGTGTTTGTAGGTGGGGAGGAATGTACTCGGGTTTCCTTCCTCCAACGGGACTGTTCAAAAGCCATCCTTCTTTTGCAAAGTGTGATGCATAAAGAGGCTTGGGGGGGAGGAACTGACATTAAACATTGGCAAAAGGGGTGAGATGACCAGTAAAAAGTCATGCAGGTTTGGGGATTATTGTTGGCTTTAATTCAGTGTGATATGTGTGCCCATCCCAACCCTCTGGCTTCTTCCTGCTGGGTGAGAGGCTCATTGCTCTGTGCCCTGCTCACTCCCTCTCGGAGCATCCCCAGAGCCCAGCACGCAGGACCTGGCCTAAGGCAGTGCTTGAAGGATGCTGCATCCAAACCACAGCACGGGACAAAGGCTGAGGACATTTTCAGACCTACAACCTCAACTCCACAGATGATTTGAGGTCCGTCAATGAAGGGCACAGGGAGGAAACCCTCTCAAAGGCACCCACTGACAGTAACTCTTTGTGCAGGGATCCCGGCAGGTCGCTGCTGTGGGGTTTGAGTTTCTCATGCAGTGCCTCCCTGATATGACCCATGGCAGTTGGCTGTCACCCCCCACAGCCACTGTTAGCTGTTGGTTTGTCATCCTTCTGTAACTGAGAACTTGAGAAGACACCACAATAGGAACTGAGGGTCTCATCGGCCTGTGGTGCTTGGAGACAACAACCATCCTAGGGAGACTTTAAAGCCAGATATAAACCCAGGGGAGATGAGGGTGATGTGTCTCATTGAAATGGTTAAAAGTCATTTAAGGTAAATCTGCCATAAAATATAAATAGACCATTGGTCCTGCTGTGGGACATGGTAATAGACCAGGTAACCTCCGGAGGTCTCCTCCATCCTCTCTAGTCTCTGAGTGTGATTCTCACTTGTATTTTTCACAGTCTTAAGGGAGAGCTGAAGTGGGGTTGTCATCCTGACCACCCACAAAAAGTCTGTCTCTGCTGGATGTCAATCAGTCAGAGAAGGAAACGGCAAAGTGGCATTTCAGCATCACCACCAGTGAGTTATGAGAGACACAGGAGTGGAGCCATGAGTGGGCGCTCCTGGAAAACAGAGATAGATACACAGAGATTAAAGGCTGCTGGAGACGGATGTGCAGAAGAGGAGGGCATGACCACTCCTGACCACAGCACTTGGAAAGAAAGCGGCAGGAGGAGGCAATTCACAGCAAGACCTCGTGATGTTGAGGTAGTTCCTTGCCTTTGAAGGGCTGAGCATCAGAGTTTAACCCCTTTCTCACCTGTGGCTCAGAGGACACAAGCTGTGAATAGATGGCTCCATGGTCTCCCAGAGGACCCTGTTGTCCTAGATAAAAGGAAGATGTTCGCACTCAGACCATGGCTATGGCACTGTGAAGGGGGGTGAGGGACTTTCCTGCCTGTAGCACTACCTTCCTGCCTGCTTTTCTGCACTGGGTGAGCCTTTTGGCAGTGGAGATCTTTTACTTCTAAGTTTCAGTTCAGAGTGTGGCATCCTGCCACAGTTCACTTTCAGTTCAGACTTGGCATCCTGAACACCAGACTTGGACGTTGACAGCTTAACAGTTGGATTCAGTGATCTTAAAGGTCTTTTCCAACCTAAACAATTCCATGAATCTAGGTACTGATGTTCATTTGCACAGCCCTGGATTAAGACAACCAGGTCCTACAGCCCACAGGACACCAGGGAGCAGAACTTTGGATAGGATGCAGCCAGGAGGGTTTCTGTGTGTGTCTTACACACCCACAAGGGTTCAAAACCAAGTGACCAAAACCCAAGAAAGTTGCTGCAGTTTCCCAGCAAAATCTGAAGCAATAAACAGTGGAACAAGTTCTGCAGGGAATGGGAATAAGAAGTACTGGACTTTGCTGCATCAGCTGCTGCTCAGTCTTTCTGTGGATCCAAATGTTAAGGAACTAATGATGTTCCTTGAGAAGCACAAACCAAGGAATAAACGGGATGCTTCAAAGTCCAGGCTCAAATACTCTGGGTGAATCTGGAGCTATACGTGGGCTTTCCATGGTGGTCAACCTGGGCAAGCTTTTATCCTGGGAAACCTTCTCACCCTTCCTTACCATCATCTTTCTTGGCTCAATGGAGTGAGGGGTTCAGCTCCCCAAAAAGGCACTGGGAGTCCTCAGCTCACCTCCTTGAGGGAAGACCCCAATGCTCAGGTAGCCCAAAATCATGTATCTGCCTCCCTGTGCCCTGAGAGACCAGGGAGATGTTTGTCTTCACCCTCCAGCTGGGCTCTGGTCGCAGCTCAGTGGAATGGGTCACTTCACCAGTCTTTGCTTGATGACCTCTCATCTTAGCAAATAGGACTTGTCAAGAGGAAATGTCCTTCACCTGCTAACCTGGACCCAAGTGATTGCCTCTGACAGCTCTGCAAGGAGGGGAACCATAGCAATCCATTCCCTACCCATGACATGATTCATGACTTGGCCTTTCCACAAACTGGCTGGATATTTATGTCCCCATGGTGGTGGCATCTAATAAACCTTTTCCATCCTTTATCTTCCTGGGAAAACTAATGAAATCCCAACTGAGGAACCTCTGTCTCTGCAGGACTGGAGGACGAGCACGTGAGAATGGGTTGTGTTGGGCTCACATCGAGTCCTGCCCATGGGTTCACACATTCATGCCTCACAGAGAAAGGTTAGCTTGGAGTGGGACAACATTGGCCTCTGCTTGTTTGGATGTGACAGAAAAATACCTCGCCCAGACACTGTACATGAGCAGTGAACAGAGATGCAAGGGTTGGGGCACGAGGAGAGCCAGCCGCGAAGGGAACGCAACACACGTGTTTCTTCCTGAACACCACCAATACATGACACATGTTTCTCTAAAACGGAGGGCCCGAGGGGTAGGTGACATCTTGGAGGTGCATGCTGGTTGCACACTGGCCATGGTTTCAAGCCAGTTCATGGTGTGGTTATTTGGTCCACCCCGAAGGTGCTTCAGGATCCTCTCTGGTGAACAGAGCCAACCACTTTCTCACCAGTGCTCTGGTTTCTTCAGTGTGAACCACTTGGGCTGCCCTTTAGGTCCTGAGCAACCCTGGGCACAGTCTGAACTCCACATCGCTTGACATGTCCTGCCAAAAGCTCCCCAGTGTGAGTCAGGGCTTCAGGAAACCTCCTGACAGCTCATCCATCAGAAGTCTTTTCCCCCTTGTCTGGGGCAGGCAAAAGCGTTTCCTTTGCAGATCTCATTTACTGGCTCAACTCCCTCCTTCACCTTTTCCAAGGGAATTAATTGTCCATGGTTCCGACCCCATCCACAGAGAGCTGGAGAGACAACCAAGCTGTGGGGTGGAAGGGTGGCCAGGACCAAACATGAGCTGGTTGTCGACGATGCTGATTGATTGTATAAAACCAAACCAAGCGGCAGACGGATGAGGAGGAGGAAGGGATGCCCACAAGCTCACGTCTCCTTCCCATCCCCTCCCTCCTCCCACACCCTCTCCCCAAACAAGTTTCTGGTTGTTTTGTAAAGAAACCAACACCAAGAGAGTCTCTGCCTGGCGTGTGCCCACCCTGCCTCACATTGCAAAGAGGCTCAGCACAGCAAGGGCCAGGAGAAGCCACATCTGCAGAGGAGAGGCTGCCCAGAAGGAGGGAGCTGCTGCGCTGGAGGTCCCTGATGACAGACGAGTGGAGCCCCGCAGGAGCCTCTCCTCTCCTGCCACCTGCAAGAGAAGGAGAAGGAAAAGGTAGAGGAAGAGGAGAAGAAAGAAAGAGAGAAAGAGAAAGAGAAAGAGAAAGAGAAA
>NW_009933869.1:64730-66353 GCF_000696875.1 Nestor notabilis | reverse complement strand
AAGAGAAAGAGAAAGAGAGAAAGAAAGAAGGAAAGGGAAAGGGAAAGGGAAGAGGAAGGAGAAGGGGAAAAGAAAGAGAAAGAGAAATATATATATCACTGGATGTATGTATAAGCTGATGAAAGTCTGCCTGTGCTGTGCATGGCCACCACTGCCCTGAAAGCAGCGAGGGAAGCTAATGCCACATTTCTGCACCTCCCAACCTGCTGCTCTGTGAAAACAGAGTGGAGGGACCTGAATCGAGTGATTTCCCAACTAAAACAGGGAGGAGGCTTAAAAACCCCGTGAGTGGAAGCTCTCTGAAGGGATCAGCTAAGCCCAGTGCAAAGCCCACGCTCGGCCCTTGGAGTCTAGTTAACTGACAGCTTCTGTTACCTGAATGTTCAGCAAATCAGGGTCACTGTTAATTATTCAACAGTAAAATAATTCAATCTGAAAATCACTCTGGTAAGTGACAAACCAAGGTCAGGGCTTTTTATTTAAAAATGAAATATTTAATGCCTACTGCTGCCACCATCAGTAAATTCATCTGTCATTTGTTTTGAAATAATTTAAATTTAATATTATTTTGATACTAACAATTTGCTGATGGCTAGAATATTTCATCTGCAAGCCTCAGGCAGTTCAACCTCTACGTTATGACCTCCAGGATCCTCATCTAACAAGGGAGGAACCTGTGTCCCAGGCAGCTGAAATGCTAGTCTGAAGCCCTGCAGGAAGGTGAGGAGCCAAACCAGTGGTTCTGCCTCCCCTCTACACTCCTGAGAAGCCCATGGATGTCCCGGTGCTTATAGAAAAACCCAACTTATCTCCCTGTAGCATCTGTAAAAGAAGGTGACCAACAGGCAGGAGGGAAGAGTCAGGGATAGGAGCATGTAGCCCTGTGCTTGATGTTGGGGAAGAATATGTGAGGGCATGAAGAAGAGGGTAAACCAAGGACTTCAGGAGGTGGATGTCTGCACATAGCTGAAATGACACAGGTAGAAGAGGGAGCTGAGGTGAGGAGGGCTGGATGGCATGGAGGAGGTGTAGACTCAGCCAAGCAGGTCTGGCCAGGCCCTCTCCTACCTTGGTGGGCTGGAGATGCTCGAAGATGTTCTCTCTGAGGGTGGCCACGGCTCTGTTGGCATTTTGCTCCTGCTTGTACATCTGTGTGGTGGGGGGGATGGATGGGGCCACAGCTGCATTCAGGTAGGTCCCATTGCCAAAGGCCAGAATGGCGTTTTCTTTGTATGGGGAAGAGATGGAGAAAGGTGTTGTCAGGGCAATGTTTCCAAGGGAAAACACACGAAACCCTTCTCCAGCCTCCTCAGACTGCATCACCCAAATTCATGCCTGTTTTCAGAGCTCCGTTGTAGAAAGAACAGTGAGCTGGACACCTATAGACTAGAGGACCCAGGCATCTTCATCATTCCCAACGTAAGATGGACATGGAGCTGTTGGACCAAGTTCAAAGGAGGCCACGAGGATGATCAGGTGCTGGAGCACCTCCCGTATGGAGACAGGCTGAGAACATTGGAGCTGTTCAGCCTGGAGAAGAGAAGCTGCTGGAGACCTCAGAGCAGCTTCCCGTGTCTGAAGAGGCCGACAAGGGTGCTGGGGAGGGACCTTACTCAGGGACTT
>NW_009933869.1:63318-64632 GCF_000696875.1 Nestor notabilis | reverse complement strand
AGCTGTGGCTGCCCCAGCCCTGGCAGTGTTCAAGGCCAGGTTGGACACAGGGGCTTGGAGCAACCTGCTCTAGTGGAAGGTGTCCCTGCCCGGGGCAGGGGCTGGAACTGGGTGATCTTAAGGTCCTTTCCAACCCAAACCAGACTGTGATTCATACTCTCATCACAAGGAACCTCGCCAGGGGCAACACTTACGGAGACAGATGTTGTCGGTGAAGAGATGCAGGAAGCTCTCACACTCTTCCTGCCGGTTGCCGCTGGCGTTGCACGTGCACCAGGGAGCTATGCTGGAAGTGGAATTGTCAATGTAGTTGGGTGTGATGGGGCTGCCTGCCGGAAGGATGCAGAAATGTTACTGCAAGGTGGTACCTCAAGAAGGGACAATGATTTCCCTTCTTGCTGCTTTGTTGGGTCCCAGGGAGGAGAAGAGGGGCAGTCACAACCCTTCTGTTCACCCCACCACCAGCAGAGCCTTCAGTCCACTAAAAAATGCTACCAGCCCAAGGAATGGGCAGCTCCTGGGAACTCAGGTTCCCTAATAACATTCAAAACCCATATGTGAATGTGTGTAAAGGTTTTTGTGCTCTGTCAATAGAAAAGCCAAAATCAATCTCCAGAATGGTCATAGAAAACAAAAGAAGGATTAAAACAGAATGAAATCTTGACCCAAAAAGCTGACAATCTGCCGATGGACCAAGTCCAATGGTCATTGGCACTTCTTTTGGGACTCTGTATGTGCTAACTGCTACCAGCTGGGCCTCTTCAGTATCAAAAAACCCAATATGACAGCCTCTGAAGACAGCAAGATGGCAGTGGATGGTGATTTCCAGTGGCATCACTAATGATGGCATCAGGGAACCCCTCACAGAACAGACACCCTGGGATGGCCCATCTGTTTCCACCTGAGAGAAGCTGGGATCTTGCGGAATGGTTTTTCTCCCTGTGCTGCTGCTATCCTAAAGTTACCCCATTTTCTTGGGTTTAAGCTGAAAAGGGAGATTTAGATAAGACATTAGAAAGAAGCTCTTCCCTGGGAGGGTGCTGAGGCGCTGGCACAGGGTGCCCAGAGAAGCTGTGGCTGCCCCATCCCTGGCAGTGTTCAAGGCCAGGTTGGACACAGGGGCTTGGAGCAACCTGCTCTAGTGGAAGGTGTCCCTGCCCGGGGCAGGGGTTGGAGCTGGAGGGGCTTTAAGCTCCCTTCCAACACAAACCAATCTGGGATTCAATGATGTTTCCCACCCAGAGAGGGAGGAGGAGACCTGCTGTAGGACACAGCTCCTACCTATGATCCCTGTATAGGCCAGCAGACAGGCAG
>NW_009933869.1:60542-63287 GCF_000696875.1 Nestor notabilis | reverse complement strand
GGGCCAGCAGACGGGCATCATAGCTCCCCCTCCGCCAGCCGCTCGCAGCCTGCAGTGACGGCTGGCAATTAAACTGGAACTCTGCGTAGCGTGACCTGATGGAGCAGAAGAGCAGAAGGGACATATTAGCACAGATACTCGGGGCAAAAAGGCACATAATTGCACATTGGTGGTGTTTCCAGAAGGGAAGACATTTGCAAAATCCTTTGCTGCTGTAGGTATTGCTAAACTGAGTTGAATTAATATCATTTTATACTTTCCTGCCTCAGCCCTTACTCCAAGAAACCCAGAAGTAAGTTTTATCTCTTTGAGGTGAGACATAAGTAGGTGTCATAGCTAATGTTTCACAGGCCACCTCTAGGGATGCAAGAAAGGTCCAGCTGAAGACTGTGAAGGTGCTGCGAGGGCTGGAGCAGCTCTGCTCTGGAGCCAGGCTGAGAGAGCTGGGCTGGGGCAGCTGGAGAAGAGAAGGCTCCTCAAGGGGACACCTTAGAGCAGCTCCAGGGCCTAAAGGGGCTCCAGGAAACCTGGAGAGGGGCTTTGGACAAGGGATGGAGGGACAGGACAAGGGGAATGGCTTTAATCTGATGTTGTAGGATATCTAAGACGTCCACATGAGGCTTTCAGGTAGGACACAGGACACACTGAAGGCTCAGATCCATCTAAACAGACATCCTGTGGCCAGGTAAGAAGGCACCTCACATGGATTTTGAGCTGCTTAAGAAACCTAAGCAAACACTAGCACTCTGACACTTCAAGGCAGAACCCTTTAGATGACAACCTGCAGGGTCTGAACTATGAACTGAGTATCTCAAATGTTTGCTCTGCCTGGGCAATCTCAGAAAATCCGAGCTTGTTGATCCTTCCAGACAGCATCTCTCTTCCAGACATTTTGCCCTTGCTCCTGGTCAGTGTCAGCACTCCAAGTTGCACTCTCCTGCCTACCTCTCCCTACTTTCCTCCTTTTTAACTCTTCGTTGTTCCTATGTTTGCCCCACACCAACCCCTTTCTCCTAAGCCATGACCAGGCAAACCCTTCCTGCCCCAGTTTTTACTTCACTATTTAGGACAGTGAGGTCCTGATTGCAGGTTTGTATTATTCATATTATTAGAGCCCATCCTTCCAAGCTGGGACATGCAAGGGGTTACAGCTGGGAAGAAGCTGCAGGAGGATTAAGCAGTGCAGGCTGGGTTAGCCCTGGGGTATTTTACTCTCTTTCTTTCAAGTGCCATGATTTGTGCCTGGCTTTCCTTGTGGTTTCTGCACTGCTAGCTTTGACCAGGTCACACGTCAACCCCGTGCTCCCGCTGTGTCTCTGGAGGATGTTTTATATTATATATTCAGAGACCAAGGAACCAGATAATTAACAGCTGTGCTGCTTGCAGGAAATGGTTTCCAGCCTCCTAGAAACCCCTTTAAACCTCTTCTTTCCCTCTGGGCCTGTTGTCTTATTTGGGAGAGGGCAGTACCCATTCGTTTTGGATTCCCTGGATAGCTGGGGGAAATCTGAGCAAGAGGAGGTGGCTCAGGGGCTTTGCATCTTTCAGGGTCAGCTTCAGATGTATAGCTCAGTTGTTCTCCTTCACCCACGTTCCTGGGGTGCATAGGGGGTGAGGGTATTAGCACCAATCCATCCTTCCAAGAGGATGCTGCTGTTATCACCTCCCTTGGTGAAAAGACATTTAAAGATGATGTGCTGGTAGGGGCTGACTGCTGGAAGTTTGACTCAGGAAGTCCCAAAGCCCACCTTAATTAGAGACTGGGACAACAGTGGGAGATGTGTCCTACACTTGCTCTTGTGCTCTTCTTCAAGTGTCTGCTCCTGGTCACAGCTGCACACAGGATGCTGGGCTGGGATCACCATGGTGCAGTAAGGTTTCTGTTATAGTCTTACAGCTCTTACCGACAGATGGGCTCTGCTCCTGAGAGCTGTTTGTGGATTCATCTTCTGGAATATCAAAGACTTTCGGAGAAAGAGAGGGGTGAAAATCATACAGCTGAGGGAAAAACACTTAAAGGGTATTCCTGTGGGTGTGCACATTGAATGGGTCTGTGTATAGGTGCATGCATGGGGCATAAATGGAAGCAGAGGAGCAAACCACCCTGGCCACATACTACATGGTGGATCTGGAGTGACAGCTGTGATGCTGAGACTCCTATCACAATCACTAGAACATCAGCCTTGTAGCAGAAAGGTGTATTCTTACACACATCATTAGTTTTTTCTAATAAAAAGAAGGAAAATTGATTTTTAAGGTATCTGCTAGTGCCTGTGACTGCTGGGATAGCTTGGGTGCTCCTGTAGGATGCTCTGGACTAGGGAAGATAGGCTGTGAGAAGACAGATTGGTGAACGTGGCTGCAAGCACCCCATATCACATCCCTGCCTAGCTTGCACCTTCCTGGAACTGTTTCCAGGTCTAGTCTAGTCTAGTCTATGCTATGCTATGCTATCTCTTTCTATCCAATACTACTACTATAGTATACTAATACTATATATTAATACTATATACTAACACTATTACTATATTATACTATACCATATCACACTACTACTACACTACTACTATACTGTACTATACTACTACTACACTACACTATGTGTTTCTTTAGGACAAAAGCCAAAAACTCATAGCAAAGGTCTAAAAACCTCTAGCACAAACATCTCAAATCTTCTATCTTTTAACACCTTCTGTACAGAAGTGTAAGACATGGACACAGGTCATGGGATGGAGACACTCAGGC
>NW_009933869.1:60050-60356 GCF_000696875.1 Nestor notabilis | reverse complement strand
TGGAGACACTCAGGCAATGGCCTGTCAATGGGTGGGTGCCTCCAGTCAGCATCCTTCAGGTGGGTACATTGGCTCTGGGCTGTCACCACTGGCTGAACCCAAGGCTTGCCCAAGGCACAGCTCTCTGTGTTGGCCACCTCAGTGTATGCAAACATTACCTGCAGACATAGTTTTCCCTGCAGGAGTCCAGAGGCGCCAGGCAATTGGGCTTCTCCTTGGACTCATAGGAGCAGGCAGGAACGATGGTCTGCCGCCGGCGTTCGGCGCAGGCCGTGTCATCGCAGGGGCAGCAGAGGAGCCCGCAGG
>NW_009933869.1:38986-59974 GCF_000696875.1 Nestor notabilis | reverse complement strand
ATGCAGAAGGAGACGTACTCGGTCCGCAGCCGCTGGCACATCTCGTCCACGTTGCAGGCTTTGGCGGCGTCCAGGCACCGGTTCACCTGGGTCACCTCGTTCTCAGCGCCTGGGGTTGGTGGGAGGTGGGGATGGGGTTTTGCGTTGATCTCTCTACCCAGAGACACAACCCTCTGCAGATACCTTCATCCCCATCCTGTTCCCTTCATCCCCATCCTGCTCCCTTCATCCCCATCCTGCTCCCTTCATCCCCATCCTGTTCTCTTCATCCCCATCCTGCTCCCATCTGTGGCCACCTTGGTGACACCACCACCCCCAGTGGTCAGGGGCAGGTCCACATTTGCTCTCTGTGTCCTGGCAGGACCAAATCCGCTTCGCCTTTCCCAAGAGGTGCCATGGCCACACAACAAACCTACACCCCAGAGGCTGCTCCACCACGCTCCTACGTTTACATGCCCCATCCCTGGCAGTGTTCAAGGGCAGGTTGGACACAGGGGCTTGGAGCAACCTGCTCTAGTGGAAGGTGTCCCTGCCCCTGGCAGGGGGGTGGAACTAGATAAACTTTAAGGTCCCTTCCATCCCAACCCATTCTGTGATTCTATAATTTAATAAAATGAAGCTTTGCTGTACCCTGGGCACCTCATAACACTTTACCAACATGAATTAACCAACTTGAGACCTGGGAAGACAGCAGTCATCACAAAGTGCATCTACTTATGGCCATGACTGGATTCACCAGTGTGATGGGATCTTTTCTAATGGACCTTCTTTCTCCAAAATGTTGCTCAAGATAGAACCCTGAGTCAGTGGCAGTGATACATGGGTGGTCAGTGCTAACCCTTTCACCCTAGACTTGCACCCATATGCTGTGCAATGAATTTCCTCAGGCCTCTGGAGGGTCAAGTCTGGCTTTGGCAGCAGCTGCGCTATGTTAACCCCAGGACCTGCCCAGCTAAGTGAGAGCTGTCTGGGTCTCAAAGCACCACAACAGTGGTTTTCCCCATCCAGACCACTCCTGATGAGTATTCCCATGTCCTAAACAGCAACAGTGCCTTTTGGGATGGGAATCAGAGCTACCACCCAACCTGATGCCGCTGGGACCTTGATGCTGCCTGCATGTGAGTGCATGTGGGTCTCTCCCTTTGGATGGATCACTGGCTTCAACAAGATCACTCTGCATTTCCATCAAAGAAATATCCTCCACCAAGAGGACAAAGAAAGCTATGGGTTAGTCCGGGTGGGAGAGCAAGATGCAGGGAGGGTGGAGGAAAACTTGCATCAGGGGGAACAATCAAGAAAATAACACAAAACCCAGAGTGACAGATGAGAAACACACAGTCTTCGGTAGGCAAATAGGGCTCTCACAAGTTTATATGCCAACAACCTCCTCTGAAACGTCAGGAAGAGGTAAGAGGGAAAGATATTTGTCTAACACCGGTTTTGGGGGTTCTTCAAAGGGTCTTTCAAAGTGGGTTGGTCTCTGTTTTATAAAGGGGGAAATGCTACAAAGTCCCTGGTAGGGCTCGGTTGAGACATTAGGCTCTGTCTGATCAGACAGATAAGATGAAGGTCCTCCAGGCATGAGAGAGGAAATGAATTTGAAGCCATTTGTCACCTCTCGGAATGAAGCCCATGACCTGAAGCACACTAGAAGGACTTTGTCCCCAGCACAGAAGGACTTTTTACAGAGGAAAAACCCCAAGAAAGACAAATTTCCAGTGCAGAGTCAAGCCTTGTATTTGGCCGGGAGTTAAAACCAGCCAGTCCCTGCTGACAAGTGTTGAAACATTGACAGTCTCTCTGAGCACTTCAGAACTGGCTGCCCTCCTTCATTTTCACTGACTTTATCAGATGCTTCTTATCTGAGCACTTTTTTTCCCTTCCTGCTGCTTATAGTGAGCTGGAAGTCAAATCCCAAGTTTTGAGGTTACTTTAGGATGGGTGAAACTTTTGCGTGGTGTGTTCCCACCACATAGCTCCTTCCCTTTAATATGCCCAGAGGTGAATATTGTGAAAGAACAAGTTTACACTGGGGAGCTGTCAGCAAACGTGTAGGAAATAGTTATTTGGAAGGGTTTCGTTACCCGCTCAGCTAATGAATCACAAGGAACACACTGGTTTTTCTCCTCTTCCCACGCAATAACAGGATGTGCTTTTTTAAATCACCACTACAATTAGAGCAGAGAGATAGAATTCCATTTGCACAGTTTTAACAATTGTCATATATTGTTTATGTAAAATTTAGTTCAGGATATCTGCTGCTCTGATTTGGCACGTGGAATGTCTTATGTTTCAATAAGTTCTTGGGAATTTTTGTATTTGGGAGGTTTAAAAGAGGGATCTTTGACAGTGCTGACTATATGATCTGGTTAACAGGTCATAAATTATGTTATTGAAGGTGTTGATGAGGATAAATAAGGGTAAAAAGGGTTAAACTGAGAAACTTCACATCCCTAGATGGATGCTGAGTCCTTTGGCGCATATCCCTGCTGCTCTGGGCCCATTCACTTCATTGCCCAACCGGTTTCAGTCTGCTTTAAAAACCTGGCAATGTGTTAACCATGCATAAAAATCCCCATCCATAGATTCTGCCGTGCTCTGAAGAGCCCTATAGGACTCTCAGCAAAAGGGGAACAACTCTAGCAAAGAAGGCCATGACCCTGCAAACAGCTTTGTGCATGCTTCGCTTTCCACGCTTGAATCAGTCAAGTGGAGTCAATAAGAAGACGTAAGGTCAGGGAGCACTCCCTTTCCCCCCGCTGCTCAGATTGTTGAGGGCTGATGGGTTAATTTGCTCCTGGACATTTTCACCTAACAAGTGCCTCTCCATCGTGGGGACTGCAGACATCCATTGGCTGCAGGGACCTGCTGTTCCTTACTCACTTGGGTGCACTCCATCTGTGGATGCCACCCTGGAGTCCGGTGCTCATTTGAGAGGAGCTGCACCAGGGCTGATGTTCTGGTACATTTAGCAGAGGCACATGAGGAGTACATCACCTGAGCCCAGATGGGTTGTTTTGGTAAGAAAAATCACCACTGGTAAAGCTTTCCTAAGGCTGTGGTTGAAAAGCAAAGTTGAACGCTGACTGTGGTGGCAGCTGTGATGGTGGTGATGGATGGCTTAAGAGCTGCCACACTGACCTTTTAACTGCTGAGCTGGGGTTTGTGCCCTCAAGGGGGTTAAAAGGTGTCGGGCAGCTCTGCTCATGTTATTAAGTGGATTACATGGCACAGAACAGAACATGGGTCTGAGTCCTGAGGTTGCCCTCAGGGCATGAGGTTAAAGGCTGTGGCTGGAATCAACCCATAGGCTGGGTTATTGACCTTTTGCCTGCAGAGTTTGATCCTGAGACTGATGTGGAATCACCTTCTCATACCTAATGATACCCCAGTAGGGTGTCTACATGGCACAGGTCATCCACCTCCTATGGAGAATCAGCCCGGCCATGGCGGTTCATTGGAAAAGGTCTTCCTACCATGTCCCTCAGTCCCAGCCATTCACAGTATGGACATGAAAAACCAAACGATGAAAATCATAAGCAGCTCCTTGGAAAATTGATTGCTAGACCTGAACCATGCAGTGCTTTGTGAAGAGACCACAAGAAAGCACAAAGGACCACCCTGTCTGCAGCATTTGATCCCACAGCCAGCTCCCCCCAGTTTGAACCAGTAAGTGTAAGAGCATCTTCCCACCACCTACCTGCAGTGATGGATGCCAGCCGGACGTAGTCAAAGCCCCTGATGAACGGCTCGTAAGGGGAACTCTCCAGTACGTTCATGCCTGAGGTGAAAAGAGAAGGTGGTGAGAAGGCAGCTGGGGCTCCTGTGGGATGTCTGAGATGTACAAGGTTCAACAGCTGCAGTGCAGGTTTGCTTGATGGGTCCGAGGGGATGTGTGCTCTGAAGGCCATAAGGAAATGGATACTCAGTCACAGAAACTGATGCTTGGCCATATCCTTAGAGAAGGGAATAGAATATAACTGGTGTTTAAAAGTACATCCGAGCTTTGGAAAGCTTTTCAGGGAACTGTTGGGTTGCAGCCCTCTATAGCTCAAGTCTTGGGTCCCCTTATGGGGCTTGCCACTGAGGACACCAGACTTTAGCACAGGCTTATGGGCAGGCTTCGAACCACCAGCTCCCTACATACATGGGGTTTTCCATCACCCTTCCTGCTATTTCCTATCTGTCCCTCCCTGGGTCAACAGTCCTCACCTGGACAGGTTTGTGTGTGTGGCGACACAGGCCTTCCTATTTATTACACCTTCTCCTTGCCAGCAGCCCTTTCTTCCTTGACATGGAGCTAATGACCCAGAGCTCCCGCAGAAACTTCCTCTCTTCATTTTAAGTTGCTGGGAAGCTAATATTGTACAATTGGTGTTTCCCTTTCGTGCACTCAGTGGTCTGTAATGCCCCGTCACCCTGATGGATACCACAGAGTATTATTGAAGCAAACAGCTCAGTATCATTTTTTCCTTTATTAGACATTTAGATGGATATGGACAGCAGCAGCAGATGTACTCGCTGGGATAAAAGGACTATCAAACCTCATGCTCCAGGCATATGCTGATCACCAGCTGCGGTCAGGAAGAAATGGCTCCCAGGGTACAGAGCCCTGTTCAATTACTACAGGTGCATTTACAAGGCAGCT
Organism: Nestor notabilis; assembly: GCF_000696875.1. Classification (NCBI taxonomy): domain Eukaryota; kingdom Metazoa; phylum Chordata; class Aves; order Psittaciformes; family Psittacidae; genus Nestor; species Nestor notabilis. The sequence goes on along the minus strand of NW_009933869.1, from coordinate 55,326 downwards.
TTACACCTTCATTGAAATATCTTGCATCGTTACTGACTGGAAAGGGGCCCATTTGTATGTTCCAGCATAGCAGTTTTATGTCCTGATGATATAGCGCCTTATCAGAGAATTGTTATCGGGTTGTCATCATGTTATTGTGTCTCCAAATGGGAAGGTGGCTAAACACAGGCGCACTCAAGAGAAGCTGTGTAAATAGTATGCTTTGCAAATTCCCTGAACACACACTTCCACAATTGATTTTCTAAGAGGGCTTCTAGGAAGCTTTTTACAGCCTCCTGGGTATGGATGACTGAGAGACAAAGCTCTACACGGAGCATGTGGATTGGCTTCCTTTCTCAGTCAATTAAACATGTGTAAGGACTCTGAAACATGGGACTATTATGAAATATATTTCCCTGGGGAAATTAAGGTAAGGGAATCAAAGGTTTGGGAGTGTGAATTTGCATTGCAAGTGAACTCAGTACTTGAAAAGATGTGGGGTTCAGGACATGACAGCAGAGGAGAAGCAGGGCAGAGTCTTGGCAGTCTCTGATAACAGCCCTCTCTCACAGTCCTTCCCTGGATGGAGGTTCCAAGCTGCTGGGCAGGAAGCGCATCCATTCTGGCCATCCAGCACCCATCTCCCACTCTGCAACTGCAGACCCACAGCTGGCCCCTGCCTGCTCCCAGCACTTCCCTGCCATCCTCACACTGCTTTTCCCAGAGCTGGAAGTCCTCCTGACATGGCTGTCCTGCACAACCATGTTGTGTTCAAAGCTTCAGGCCACAGGGATCAGTGGGGAACAAGTTGTGGTGAAGCCTGTTACGGTGAATGTAGAGGCTGGATTGACACCTCTTCCCCAGGCTTTGCTTCATAGAATCATAGAATCCCAGAGTGGTTTGTGTTGGAAGGGACCTTAAAGCTCCTCCAGCTCCAACCCCTGCCACGGGCAGGGACACCTTCCACTAGAGCAGGTTGCTCCAAGCCCCTGTGTCCAACCTGCCCTTGAACACTGCCAGGGATGGGGCAGCCACAGCTTCTCTGGGCACCCTGTGCCAGAGCCTCAGCACCCTCACAGGGAAGAGCTTCTGCCCAAGAGCTCATCTCAATCTACCCTTTTTTATGCTAAAACCATTCCCCCTTGTCCTATCCCTTGTAAAAAAGTTTGCTTCAACACAAACAAATCTACCTGGCATATAATTATGGGAATTAGTTGATCCTGGATGGTGCTGAGACTTCTTATTTCCCCAGTCACTTCATAGCCCCATGTTCTACTTCCTCCAAGCTGTAGCACTCAACAGCTTTCTGGGAACTTGATCAAGCAGTTCCCATTCAGGCAAAGCCTGTGCAGTGTAGTCTCCATCCTCCTTGTTTTGCTTGGCCTTTTGGCCTGTGTTACCACCCTGCACCTTCCCCTTCAGTGTTCCCTTCAGCCAGCAGTGTTTTATTAATCTATATCTCAGCCCATAGCTGGAAGGTTCTGGTTTATTCCCCATTTTAATTTTCATGGTGCATAAAATACCAGCCTGACAGGGAAGAGTTATGGCCACTGAGGTGTGCTTTTATGATGACTCTTAAAAAACGTCAAAATCCAAACTTACTAAATACTGGCTCTGAGAACAATTTAAATTTCAACTGATGTCACCAGCCCCAAATCTTCACTAACCCAAAGACACTGGTGCATTTGAGAGCCTCCAAGAGAGTGATATTTTTAAGCTCATGCTGTTTTTTAGCTCAGTGCCCATGTTTTGTGTAGTATATCCATGGCTTTCATCGTCTTGGCTGGCTTATCCATGTATTTCTGCAGCAAAAGATCTCAAGGTAGAGTGGGAACAGTGTAAGAAAGAGGCCAGGTTAAAAAAACAAAGGAAGGAGAGATTGCTTTCCCCAAACTATCTATACCACAGGGGTCAGTAGTTATATGAAGGAATGGGATACTGCAGGGATGACCTTCTTTGCAGCCTGTGGAAAGCCCCAGCAGTAATTCCCTTTGAGGAAGACCATCAAGAAATAAACACCCTGCTTGACTGACCTTCCATTAATGTGTGGTGGATGCTCCAGTAGACACTCAAGCAGTGCTTCTCCTTTTTCATGCCTCTCTTACACTTGCAGCCATAGAGCTGGCTGGAGAGCAGGGCCGTCACGGTGCTCCGGCACTGGTTCTTGGCGTCGGGGCCCAGCTTGTTGGCTCCATTGCCTGCAATGCATTGCCGGAGGGTCCTGAATTTGGCACTGCAGATGGGGTCGTTGGTACAGGACTCGCCTGCTTGAAGGCAGTCCCTGCTCGAGCTGACAGCTTCCGCCATGCCTTCTGCAAGAAAACCAGAGAAGTGGTGTGAGGGTGATGGAGCAACCTCAAGTGGCAAATGAATTGTGTCTCCCATGAGTTGGACCAGGCTGGGATGTCCATCTTAGAATCCCAGACTGGTCTGGAGTGGAAAGGAACTTAAGCTCCTCCAGTTCCAACCCCTGCCACAAGCAGGGACACCTTCCACTAGAGCAGGTTGCTCCAAGCCCCTGTGTCCAACCTGCCCTTGAACACTGCCAGGGATGGGGCAGCCACAGCTTCTCTGGGCACCCTGTGCCAGCGCCTCAGCACCCTCCCAGGGAAGAGCTTCTGCCTTATATCTAACCTGAACTTCACTTGTTCAAGTTTAAACCCATCACCCCTTGCCCTATCTCTACAGTCCCTTATGAAGAGTCTCTCTCTTCTCCAGGCTGAGCAGCCCCAGCTTTCTCAGCCTGTCTCCATACAGGAGGTGCTCCAGCCCCTGATCATCCTCTGGCCTCCTCTGGACTTGCTCCAACAGCTCCATGTCCATCTTATGTTGTGGACACCAGAACTTCACACCCCTCTCATCACCATTCACTCTATAAGCAATGACCTTGCTTCTGCAACCTTTAAGTGGGCAGATCCAGCAGGTAACCTGGGGGTTTTAAATGCCTGGTCTTGCCACTCTTTCTCGTGGGTTGCCCATGTGATGGAGAGCACTGGTGCAGAACTGCTCAGCATCATCGCAGAGGAACAGGAGTGCGTGAAAGGAAATTGGAGGGAGGTTAAGGAACCAAGACACAAACTGAGACTCACCAGCTCAACCCAACCCCATATTGCTGGGCCACTAACAGCAATGAGATCCATGTGGCATCCAGCTGAGGGTCCAGGAGAGACCACCTCTCTCCTGGAGACCAGGTTCTTCCTGTTTTGAGAGCGGCCCTGGACAGGGTCAGCCTGGAACTTGACCTGTTCCTGGTGTTTGCTCTTTCTTGCTTTGTGCACACAGTTTATCTCTGCCTACACCCTCTGCAGCTATGGATGGCACTGTGTGGGGTGTTCTGACATGGATTAAGCTGACACGTGTCCCAGGATGTGGCCCTTGTCCACTGTCACCACCTCCCCAGGACTCCCACTGTTTTGTCTTGGCTTTTTCCAAGCTTGTCTAAATTCTCCTCAGAGTTTATTGTAAGAACACAAAGTGCTCTGTTCCCCATACTGAGAGGAGAGTTGGAAGCATGGGAGGAAGACATTATTGCTACTCATACACTAATAAATTTTCAATGGTGCTGTGCCCCAGTGGCCCGGAGCAGACCAATTCCATGCTATTAAATGCTCTTCCTCTCTAAAGCAGGCTGGCCACATCCAGACTGACTCCAGGGGATGTTCTCACTCCAAGGCTCATGGTTGTATTGTTTCACCTAGCAATGGCAGTGCCAGGGGCTCAGCTGTACTCAGCAGAGCATGGTGGCACCCAGAGGAGATGGGGGCCAGGACAAGGCAAATCACACTCCTAGTTGGTGTGATGCTCTGGACCATGTTGACATAGGTTGGGCATGACTGCACCATGGCTTGGGGGAGTGATGAAGAGAGAAACCTGATTATGGAAGGGGAGAATCAGTCCCTGCGCCTAGAATGTAATTTCAGATCCTGCTGTACTATAAAAAAGAAACTGCTGTCATGACCTTGAAGGGGGACTTTTCAAATACTTCCCAAAGGAACGCCTTGTCTCTAACTTAACTTGGCCTCCCTTTGGATAGGAACCAGAAAGGTAAGGATACTTCACCCTTCATGGGGTAGATGAGGTGGGGGCACCTTCTGGTTTTTGAGCCCTTCCAGTGTCTGTTCCTGGTGAGACCCAACTCAGACAACACTAGAAAACCAGGGGCCTTGATTTCCATCTCTAGGGGTTCATGAGATCTCCCCTCTCTCTGAGACTCTGTTGATCTCTCCATAAAGTCCCTTTTTCCTCCTTCTACCTGCAGCCTCTCCTGTCCTCAATTTCTGTGCCTGCCTCTGCTGCCCTCCCAGTTGGAAGGTGTTGAGCCCAGTATATCCGTTCCCCTTCCCTCGGCAGTCGCAGGGTGTTTGCTAAGAGGAAGCTGCTTCTATTGCTCTTGATTAGAGTAGAAGGCAGCAGCTGGAGTTCAGATATTTCAATTACGTTTATTACAAACTTTGGGTGAACCCACCAGGAGGTTTCCTCCTGAAATATCCCAATGGCATCTCAAATGCAAAACCCTTCATCAAACTCCAGACTATTTCAAAGTGCCTTGTGGCCAACATCGAGCTTTCAGTTATTTCAATCTCACATCACCTCCAATTTGAGTTCTTCTACCCCTGATTTATTCATAGACCTGGTTTATTTAGCACTCAAGGCTTGTTTGGATCTGCCAAATGTGGAGAGAAAAATTATTTCCAACATGTAACAAACTCTGCCTTGGGCTGTCATATCTTGAAGAACTCTGAACACAAGGAACCAGTTTCCTTGAAATATCATTTGGTCTCTGCAATTTCACTGAGATCCATAAAATAAGCCGGAGCTGCTCACAGCCTCTGCTTTCAGACACCACTGAATGTTCCATATCTGAGCAGAAGCCATAAGGAAAACAAAGTCCTTGACTTATTTTACCCTGTCTTTCTCCAAAGGATCTCCTCTGGACAAGGATAACGCATGGCATGTTTTATTCTAGAAGAGATAACTTTGCCACTGTCATGTCAGCTGCTTGAAAAGTAGGTTAAAATAGAAATGATGACCCTCCTTTCTCCTCTCTGCTACATGAATTGTGGAAGATACTCCCCAGGATGGTTATAAACACAGCCAGCCTGTAAAAGCTGTAAACCACTTTGGGATCCCACTTTGAATAAATAAACCAGGTTGACCATTTGAGAAATTTCCCTGTGAAATTCTAAGTAAATGTATCCTCAAGCTGAGACTTGCCCCATAGAACAAAGACCAGGGGTGAATACTTATAGCCCAAGCCAAAGCATAAACCACCCCCATTCAGACTTAATGCCAGAGGTGTTTGAAGCAACTTGGAGCGTCACGAATGACCCGTTCCATAATCATGTCACTTAAAAACCAGATCATTCAAGGGCTTTTATTGCTGGCGATGTCTTTGCAACTGAGACAAACATAACACCACGTTTTCCTCTGCACACTACCCCTGAGAGAGTAATTTTATGCAACATTAAGAGAGTGCCTCTTAGGGGGAAAAAGATAATAAATCTCTGTGACTTATAAAATAGATGGTGCTTCCTAACAGGCAGGGACAGAAGCAAAATCAGGTCTTCTCTCCTAAAGGTGGAGTGGCCTTTCTGGTTTTGTCTTCAAACATAGCACCTTTTGGACTCTGCTGAGGGATTTTCCTCCACCTTTTACCCTTTGGCTGAGCAGGGGATCAGGGTTATGTGTGGTCATGGCTTTCAATGCCTCTGCTTTCCTAATAGCAGACCTTCCAGCTCCCTCTGCTCTCTTTAAAAGGCTATTTGTCTGGATTTTTATTCCTCGCTTGCTGCTAATTTCACGCTGTTTACGGTGGGCAGATGGAGTAATGAGCTTATTTTCACATCCTGTTTGTAGCTGTGCTCCACATCTGTTTCTGCTCTTGCTTACCTCAGTGGCACTTACATGAAGCTACTCCTAATGCACACGAGTAAGAGAAAAATCTGGCTCTTCCCGTTGCCTTAACAGACCCTTGGTTCTTATACAGGTATCTCAAAGTGCATTTTGTTCAATGAGGAGGTCTGACTTTCCTCCAAGGAAACCATTTCCTTCACCAAGGGAAGGCAGCTGCACCTGGGGTAGGGAAGTATGAAGGTAGAATCATAGAATCCCAGCCTGGTTTGTGTTGGAAGGGACCTTAAAGCTCACCCAGTGCCAACCCCTGCCCCGGGCAGGGACACCTTCCACTAGAGCAGGTTGCTCCAAGCCCCTGTGTCCAACCTGCCCTTGAACACTGCCAGGGATGGGGCAGCCACAGCTTCTCTGGGCACCCTGTGCCAGCGCCTCAGCACCCTCACAGTAAAGATGACCCCATGTGGTCTGGAAACAGTGAATAAAATGCCTGTAGAGCAGCAGCACAGGCCCTTTCACTTTGCCTTCCTGATCCAACCAACACTTGTGCTTTGGATGTTTAAGGAGGAACCACAGTTTCTTGTGGTGCTGTTTGATCTGGTGCTGTGGGATACATCCCCCTCCCCTCCAGTTCTGTATGTATTAGGTGTGAATCCTTTGACACCCCTGATTCACACACAGTCCTAGGGAGTGATGAACACTGTTGTTATTTCCATGACAAGCTGTTGACTCCAGAACATTTGGTGTTTGCTTTTATAGTGTTTGCTGCAAAGAGGAAAATAACCACCCAAAATCTCCAACAAAGCATCAGGAGTGGTTTATTGCCCCTTTAGGTTATTATACATGTTTTACATAATTCTTCCTAAATCAGGCCTGTCAAATCTTGCACAATGAGTGATGCAGAAGGCTCCTGCTTTTCACTGCCCTCGTGCCCAAGCTGGATCTCCTGTGTTCATGCATCCTCCATGCTACGGGATCCCTTTTGCTCTGCCACTTCCTGTACCTGCTCCACTTCAGAGGTCTTCTGCTGACAGATATATCACATCCAACATATCATAGTGTGCTGAGGGACCTGTCCTTCTGCAGGCCTTGTTTTACCTGCAAAGGTGGATGTCTCTCTTCATGCAGAGTCAGTCTTCCAGCCAGCGCATGTAAGTGGCTGGGAAAGGACATTGCCAAGTACATTTGCATTCTGTGCTAATGTGACAGACACCTATAGAACCAGGGTCTAAGCCTGAGGTGGGCACCAGACCATGCCTCTGTGTCCAGCTGGGAGAAATGGCAATCACTGGACAATCTTTATAGACTGGGTCACATTAAATCTGCAGGACAGATGCTGGAGCTTCTAATAGGCAACTGCCTGATATCTAGAACCTTTCAAGTTACCCAGAGCTGTCAGAAATAAGTTGTTACACACCGTTGTCCTAAGTGAAAAATGATAGGAAAGGAGGTCTGGGAGAAATAGTCCCAGTATTTCCCAAACATCCATAAACCAACAATGGTGCATGAATGGGGCCAGGTGGCTAACGCAGGTGGTCACTGAGAAACCTTGCTTAGACTATGTTCTCACGTCATGACTTTACAGTCAAGTGCTCATCTAAGGAAAGAGCCCTTGTACAGCTCAAACTTCATTTCCCATTTACTGTTGTCACAGCTGCAGAGTGAACACCTCTGACATACCAGTGGTCCTTCCTCCAAACCTGCTTGAGAACAGCCCTCCCAGGAGACCCTATACACCTTGTCCAGAGCTCATAGTTGTCACCTTGAGTTCATAGTGCCCAGCAATAGACTCAGAATCCCAGACTGGTTTGGGTTGGAGGGACCTTAAAGCTCACCCAGTTCCAACTCCCTGCCTTCCACTAGACCAGGTTAGTTCTCTTTGAGATGCTGTTCTCCAGGCAAGGAAAGATTTCCTTCCCTTTCATCTTTCTTGCCCTAAGCTTAGTGCATGCTCAGTGCTCCAATACCATGGACACCTTGAGGGTTAGCTCACCATTCTGTTGGAATAGATCAGAGCAGCTCATGCGAGGAGGATGACTTGTCACAGACTAATACATGACACCTACATACCTTCAGAGAAGCCTGAAAACTTGAGATGTCCTGTAGGTCAAGACCCCTGCCTAATTTTCTTAAGCAAGCCATCCTACCTGTCCTTCGACATGATGGGTCTGAGCAAGTCAGATGATGCACAATTGTCTGGCCTGTGACGACTTACAGTACAAAGTAAGAGTGGAACATCATGGCCACAAGTGCTAAATGAAAGCCAAAGTGGGCTCAGTGGGTCACGTTTTAGACATCTGCTGAGATTACCTCAATAATCCTCAATTTGCCTTTGGCAGCCCTTCTCTCTTTGCCATTTGCCAAGGAGACAAGTGTCACTCTGACTCTGGTGAAGCCCGAAAAGATGAAGTAATTTATTTGTCCTGCACCAAGACTAGAACCTGACTGAAAAAAATGCTAAACCGCATGTGCTGGGGCATTGGTTGTTGGATTGTGTTTGCAAACTCTCAAGTTGGAAGAAAATCCAGAGCCTTCTGGGTGTCTGTGGTCGGGTGAAGTTACATCCTGCCTCCATTACCCTTAAGGAGAAAAGAATTCTTCATGAAAGCTCTCACTATAACTTGGGGTGAAGTCTCCCTAGATATCATTCCTCTGCTGCAATAACCCATCCTTTTTGACAAGGCTTCAGCCTTTGTTTTCTACATATGCCTCTGGAATGCCCTGTCCTGCTGGACTGACTCAGCCAGAACAACCACCAAATCAGCTATAAAACAATATCCTTATGAAAAGAAGATGCAAATCAGACCATTACACTCAGTGCATGAGCTGGTTGTAAATAGTTCTCTATCTATTCCAAATAAGATAAATCCATCTGATCAGAAAGAAAGCTTGAGATTTTTGAGCATCCATCAAGTCTCAAACTGGGTACATGCTCTTCTGAAATGTGAACTCTGAAACCCATATCATAAAACAAGATACACATTTTGGCAGTGAACATGATCCACGTCATGTTCATTGCTTGCCAAAATTGGGGGACACCTTGATATTGTTGTACTGGGGGGCTTTATTCCCTGATTTCTGCTATAACAGAGATGCTTCCCCCATCCCAATGCTAACCAGTTATACCACCAGCAGGAGATGGGAGTAAGGGAAGCCTGTGATCTTAACATGGTGCCTAAAAATAAGCATCCAGTGGGATAACTGAAGGTCTTTGGATATGAGCTCCCTGTCTGTGAAGATAAGAGTGCATTTAGCAGACAGGTGTAAGGACAACTACATTAAAGACTGTGAGGTCTAAAGGGCTAGAGGAGATCTCTAAGTACTTAAAGTGAATACGTATAAGACCACAAGCTCCAATTAAATTTGAATTTAAAATGTCCTGGCCACATGGTAGAGACATAAAGATTCTCTGCTAAGGTACAGAAAAGCAAATTTAGACCCAAGACATCTCCTTTTTTGGTCTAACTCTGTCTGGGTCTGCTCAATCATACTGCCTTGTCTTCTTTCCCCTTTCTAACATCTCATATTCCTAGTCCAGAGATCAATTTATGAGTTGGACAAGGCTCAGACAAACTCCTATTCACCCAAAAGATGATGATGAGCAAGAGCTTTGATTGCATGACTTCCTGTGGCTTCAAGTCTGATATTTGACTTTCATACACTTTACAAATCACATCCTGAGGAAGGTGACTCAATAAGAATATCAAGGATTCTTGATATTCAGAATGATCTTTGCTATTCCTATTAGGCTGATCCCAAGAAGACATTGTGGGCATCCTGTCCCTAAAAGAAGAATTCATTATGCGTTTTCTTGGAGACAGAGGTGGTGTAACTGGCCATGGCTGCAAAGCAGGAAGCATACAGGTCATATGCATCTCCTGGAAAACCTCATTCTGATCTCTCCAGAAAGCAAGGAAGGAGAATGCGTGCGTGCATGTGCATGTATGTGTATGTGTGAGTCTAGGAAGGGCTGTGGGAAATGCAGTGAGTATTGTTCCTGCCTAGCATTTATTCCATCAAAAACACAGCTGATGGGAACATATATGGACTTTACAGCTGAGGTACTAAACGTGTTGCTTTGAATGTGTATCTATTGCTGGCATTTTAAAACAACTCTTACTGGCATATCAAAATACTTAGAATGAAAGCTGCTGTTGAAAGAGTCATTATCCCTTCAATCGGCGCCGCATTCGGATGAACTGAGAGTGATCTGAAAAGGAGAGCAATCATCTGTAATGCTCCACACGTGGTGGCTTCTGTTTGCCCTGTCCACTGCTGTGACACTTTCTCTTCTTCTTTGATGTCCTTGAGAAGACTGTGAGACATATCAGAGCTCTCCATTGCAATGGTGAAAGCAACAGTCCTGATGAGGTCTTTTTCTAAGCAAAATCTGAATATAGCAGCCCCAAAGGTAGAAGTCCATCCCTCACTGGAGGGGAAGAGGATGTTTTTAAGCATGTGGCCACTCTGAATAGTGGTAAAAAGTGGCAATTTTAGATGGGAAGCCAGAGAATTCAGAAAGATAATGGAATAATAGAACGGTTTGGGTTGGAAGGGACCTTAAAGCTCATCCAGTTCCAACCCCTGGCACGGGCAGGGATATTTTCCACTACAGCAGGTTGCTCCAAGCCCCTGCGTCCAACCTGGCCTTGAACACTGCCAGGGATGAGGCAGCCACAGCTTCTCTGGGCACCCTGTGCCAGCACCTCGGCACCCTCAAGTTCATTATTGGTAATTGCCATGGGCTCTTTAGAGGAAGAAGAATGCTACGTGCTCCAACTATTAGTACAGGCTCTGATGCTTCTAATGGCTACATTTGCCCTTCTCAAGCAGAGCAGTGATAAGTGTATACTCCTTAACTACAGTCACTGAGCTTTCAGGTTGCCAAAGAGCTCAGTACTGTGGTTTTGGTGTTCCTCAACAGTCCACACCTGTAGCAAGACGTATATGGAAAAGAAATGCTTCTCAGGCCTATTTTAAGATTAGAGATTGGAGAACATGTTCCTTGGTCTCTATTTCCTAGATTAACCTGAGTGTGAGCCCTTTACATTTCCCCCTTTTGAAACAGAAGTTCCTCTCGCACTGCAGCTTCTGGTCAACGGCCACTAAAACAGCCTTCAGGGGTCATCAGCCACTGGGCCTGTAGTAATTGAGTTTCCCATCTATCAGTCTATTTTGTACATGTATTTTTATGTATCTCTCTACCTATCTGTGCCCCAAGATAAGCTCAGCTTCCCAGCCCAGATTTGACTAAGCAAAGCAGTCTAATTTTCAGCTTTGTGAACAAAGTTCTAGCTAGCACCAGTCAGTGCCTAAAAGGCAGTCTTCTTAAGTCCAGCAGAGTGAGATACAGATCTTTTTCAGAGCCTGTAATGGGTTTATACAGATATAAAAAAGTATCTATGTAATGTTTTTAACTCCCTTAACTTCACTTTTACTTCAAATCGTTTGACTAAAGCATTCTGGCATTCACCAACTCTTCAAAGTCTTGCAAAGTCCTGTCAGTTAAGCATGGAATGATTTAAAACATGATGTTTCTGGAAGCCTATATCTGCCAGATAAAGGTTTACTGTTTCCTACAAAATACCTTAGTAGTAGAGTCTCTAATAATGTGTTCTCAGTGTACCTGGATAATCCAACAGGTCCAAAATATCTGACCCATCATCACTCCTTTATCTCTCAAAGGTAGAAACCTTGACACATTCCGTGCATATCCATTTATCATTTTTCTTCTCTGTGTCCATTTGTGACCACTGCAACACATTCTTCAAGATCTCACAGTTTCTATGGAATATCTCAGGGCTGTAATATTTTTGGTACTGCTAATTTTTGGCACCTGTATGCTATCCTATCAGTTACAGAAAGCTCTGATCTGAATTGACATCTAATTCCCAAGCTTTCTTTCACTGACACTCTTAATAGCTTTCTGCAATGTCTTGTCTTTTGCTGTGGCCTTCAGTTTATTCCCTACTGCATTTGAGATGAGAGGAATCTCTTCTCACAGATTTGCATGTCTTATGCTGTTCTTATTGTTTTCAAGAACAGGCTCCTCAAACACTCTCAGGACTGTGCCTGCTCCCAGCTCTTGCTTTTCTGGTTTGCACACTAGTCAGACTTCATGGAAAGCTAAAGTCCCTCCTGCTTTTTGGCAGGTCAATGAACTTTTTGCTTCAAGAACAAGGAATTCAGGGTCCTTTTTAAGTTGGGATCCATCTTCCCTACCTGGATATTTGTCTTTAACATCTTCTGCAGCAAGGACATCCTTCTATACGTTAAATCATAGAATCACCTAGGTGGGAAAAGACCTTTAAGATCATCAAGCCCAATTGTTACTCCAGGCCCACCACTAAACCATGTCACTGAGGGCCTCATCTACATGGTTTTTGAATGCTTGCAGGGATGGTGATTCCACCGCTTCCCTGGGAAGCCAAGAAGCCACTAAGATGCTGTTTTCTCCAAAGTATTTCTGAAAACCAGTGCCACCAGCTTACAAACTGCACAAGAGTTTTGCCACCGTGTTCTGAGTCATTTACAGAGGGGTTTGCTGACCAGGAGGTGCACCTCTGGGTGATGTTGCTTGCTAGAACTCAAGTGTTTACTTTCTTCTCTCTTCGACTTTCACAACTCCCAGCTCAGGCTGGCAGTCCTGTTTCACTTTGAGTCCCTGTGCATTGCAATCCTGAAAGAAGAATTGCCACCTTGTTTTATTCCAGGAACCAACCTCTGCAAATCTTTCTTATGTGTCAAAACAGCATCTCTGTAATCACCTGGCTTTGGCCAGAGTGTGCGTATATGTCACTTCACTTATATGTTCTCTCAAATATATCATGTTTCTGACTTTAAATTATACTTCTCTTGCCATGCCCCATTTCCTGACCTATTTCTGCAACCTTTTGTTGTCTTCTTCCTCTTTTGCTGTCCCCACCGCAATCTGTAAGCATGTCATCTATGTATTGCAATGCTCTCTTTTCCTTTAACTAATTCTTGCATTTTTCTGTCAAAACTCTCAGGAGCAAGTTAAAGCCCAGGGGAAATTTGTACAAGCAACGTCTCCCTTCAGGGGGATTGAAAACGCAGACTTCCAAAGCCCTCTCAGGGCAATTTGCAAGGACACAAAAGGGGCAGCTATCAGCATAAAAGGAAACACATCTCCCTTGGCAGGCAAAGGAAAATACTGTCTCTGGATATTCCCATTGAGTTCTTTGGGATCTAATCTCAGTCCAAGGGACTTGTCCTTCTTTCCTGCTCTTCCTGAGGGCTGGCACATTGCAGTGGCTTCTATTTTTAAAAGTTATTTTCAATGCTAGTAGATAGTCCAAATCTTTCTCTTAATTTGTGTCTCATGAACAGACAAGCATTTCTGGAGGCTGAAGCACTGAGTGATTAGGATCTGACTGCACAGATTTCTATGCTTTGTTCACCAGTGCCATTAAAGACATCTTAATACTGTTTTATTTTCCCTTTTTTCTTATTTTTAACCAGATTCTTTCTTTTATGACCTTACCTGCAAGTCAGAACCTCACCTATCTCTTGACTGTGATCCACCCACACTGCTGATGAATGTTCTTTTTCAGTTTATAAAGGTTTTAGTTTAACTTAACCCCAGATAATCCCAGAACTTCTCTTTCCTGGTCAACACTTCTTTGCTGTCTATCACTTTCCTGCTCCTGATACCATCCAGTGTTTCAGATTCTTTAAATATGTAAACCTGAAAAAGGAGTTACACTGGGGCAAAAACGAAAGCAGTGATAAAGCTTTCCATCTGCCGTGGTCTCTGATGGCAATCAGTTCCTATAAAGGAGTTGTTAACCAAGAAGCAGTTGATGGAGTGGGGTGTTACTGATGGTGATCCTTTGATGGACAGGTACATGCCAATGAATCAGGAACAGAAATGTACCTGACATGCATGCCATGGGCTTCTCCTTCTCTGAGAAAATAAAGTATAAGACCCTGAATTGCTACTGCTGCCCAAGACCTGTGGTGGCTGATGAGCTGAGCAGCAGTTCCAAGGAGACAAAATACTTTGAGGACCATCTTGGGCAAGACCTTCAGAGCAACATCCAGGCTGCTTCTTGCCATGTTCCACCGCATTCTTCATAGAGTAAGAGATTTTCCTTTCAAATACTGTTTTAAATCACCACCACCCTTCATGCCACACAACTACTTATACAGAAATATTTTCTCCCAGGGGTTGCTGGTACCTGTGAACTTCAACGACAAGAAATGGTAGGAGAGTAACATCTTTATATTCCCAATCCTCATCAAGAATGAGATCCCAAAGGAGTGAACAAAGGCAAAACAATTCCCTTTTTAGAGAAGCAGAAGAAGGAACCAGATAAATTATAGACCAATCCTGTGGATAAGGCTGGCCAGGAAGGTAAGGGGTGACATGCTGTGATTTTACTTTTGCAAGTTATTTGGCACAGCTCCATACGATGTGCCCTTAAGAATGGCCTCAGAGCAATCACAGTAGAGTGTGTGCTCATGAATACTGTGCTCCAAGAAGAGCAGCAAAGGCACATTTTCAGACTAAGAAGGTCTTCAAGAGTCTGTCCTGAGTCTGGTTCTGTTCAATATTCTCATAATGGCTTGAATGATGGAATAGAGAATAAGTTTCTGTAATTTGTGGCTGACAGATGAGGAGGGGGTCACAAGCAATATTCAGGACCAGGCTGGAATTCAAAGTTATCATAGTCTGTTAAAGGCAGTGTCTGCAATCAGGAGGATGACACTGGAGCAAAAGTGGCACTGGGCAATGTGAGTGCAAAAGAACGGGAGGGAAAAGCAAACCTAGGGAATGAGTGGCTTACCAAGAATATGGGAGACATGACTATGTGCTGAGCAAGACAAAGCAACACAATGCAAACCAGAAAACACAAGGTCTGGGACACGAGTGGCCCATATTTATCACAAGAAGCAAACACCCTGCACTTCTCAGCACCAGTGAGGATTTATCTGGAGTTTGGGTCCACCTGTTTGAAAGGAAAAATGTGCTTAAGAAGGTGACAAGATCCCAGAGGAATTCTATTATATTTCTGAGTGGTTTTGCTGAGGAAAGGCTGAAAGAATAGGGTTTGTGTAGTTTAGGATGAAGGCTGCAAAGAAGCAAAACCAGAGCATCAAATACGTAAACAAGACAGTTTGGAAGGACAGTGACAGATAAACCTCCACTGTCGTGGGATGTAAGATGAGAATAATTTGGTGTAAATGTGCAGCAAGGGAGGTTTAGTTAGATATTAAGAAAAATGTTATGTGGAAAGTTAAGAAGTGGAACAAATTACAGAGGGTCTCTTTAATCCCCAGCAGTGGAATCATTTACAGAAGCACCTGTCAGAAACAGCTCTTGCGTCCTCCCTTCCCTCCTGGAGAGCAGGCTTTGCACATGCGGTCCCTTCCCATTCTCCATCCCTGTAACACTGTCCACTGAAGACCTTGTGGCTGGTGTGGACTTGTAAAGTGAGAGCTAGTGCCTCAAAACCAAAGGAGCCACACTGGAGTAAGACTCAAGTGAAAGGTGAATGAAGTCCGTGTGAAACCTGGCTGTCCCAGAAGGCGGCATCTCCTTCTTCTTACAGTTAAGCTGGTGTAATCAGCACTGCCTTCACTGAAGTATTCAACATGAAGGTGTGTAAAACCAAAGCTAAGAAGAAGTAAGCCTGATAAGACTGTTGTGAAGATAAGAAGCATCATTTCCGCCTCTGAGGATGATCGTGCAGGCTGGTGGTTAGGGACTCTCTTGGGAAGCAAGGGAAATGGGTTTGGAAGCCCTCCCATTGGGGAAGAGCTGCAACCACAACACTAACCACGAAAGACAAGCTGTTTGAGACGGAATGCAAGATTGGGGCATGGCAATGGGGAAATCTGGATTATCCTGGAAATGAAATATAGAGAAAGAAGGTGCCTACTGGCTCAGCCCAGGGCTCTGCTGGGGATGGTGAAGAGCCCAGTGTTGGGCAGGTTGACTAAGGGACATCCAGTTCCCAGGAGATATCGTAGGATGTTTTCTCATTGTATTTAACTTTCAGACCCCTGAATGCCCCTGACTTGTTCAACAAATAGATCTGGCCAACACTCCCGAAATAGCTCTTCCTTGCTTCACCAGGCTCTAACACAGCTGCTGAAGCTCCTTAGCCATCCACTGGCTACCACCAAATGCTGACAACTGCCATGAAAGCAGCAGAAAAGTGGCTGAAAGGTGCGGGGGGTTTAAGCACATTTCAGCACCCGCTGAGGGTCTGTGTCCTCCTTTGCCACCCTTGCCAGAGAGCTGAGGGAACTGCTGCCCAAGGGCAAGCTGAGCCCATTTGCTCACTCCGCACCCGTCTTTGTCTCAACACCATCTCTGCAGGCTTGATCTGAAGGCAGAGCATGTAGCATCCCCTTGTCCACTGCTGCCAATAGCAAGATAAGTGCAGTGCCTTCAAAGACAAACCACTCAGTACATGAAGCTCAGCAAGCTCTCTGAGGAAGCCGTGATGCCCACTGCATCAAACAGTCCTGAGAGCATGTTA